>NW_022196901.1:4726345-4754447 GCF_008632895.1 Mastomys coucha
GATGTTCATAGAATGCATATTAGTCAGATAGCCTGCAGTCAGCCAGCAAAAGAGAATGAATTCTTTGCTGGTGGTGACCTCTGGATATTGCTCCTGCTACCACATCATTGATGAACTACAGATTTGTAAGTTGGTCCAGATTGAAAATGCCAGGAGTTGTCAAGGTAAGTTAACCAAAACACAACGGAATCTCTAGCCATCCCATGTAGCCCAGGCCTCAAGTAAATGATCATAAGCCCAAACAGCAGACACTGAACCTACCTGGCCAAGAATCACAAAGCTATCTTACTTTAACCCTGACAGTGCTGAGTTATCACTCCAACACCACGGGATGCTCAAATGAAGTACAGTATCAACAAAGAACTCACTAAAAATAATTTTCTCCATACTGGAATTAAGATATATAACAGGCCTATATTACTGTGTTGTCATCTATCTCTGGAAGGGATGAGGATTCCGTCTCCTGACAGCATCACTGGAGTTCAGCTACCAACACAGCTCATTCCTGGCTGGGCACTAGCAGTTCATGTCAAAGTATATAAACCACACAACATTAATGAGAAGGTTATCTCTAGTTACATTCTTGTGACTTAATCAATTTCTACATCAAGTTTTGCGTGTCATTCTGTTGGTTAATAAGAGGACATGCAGATTAGTCATTGAATAGGCTTCCCTGAGATAAACAGCATCTCTCACAAAGTGGTGCTGTGATCTATTTTTCAACCACTTACGTGCAGTTCCACAAATGAGGAGTGTTAGGGCATCAACTTCTGATGAACTCTGTGGCACACACCTGTTAGCACCCAGGGCTTCAGCACAGGACAGCCCTAAATTTAAGGCCAACCTTGGCTACATAGCAAGCCCTAAGCCAGCCCAGGCAGCATGGCAAAACAATTTAAGAAAAACAACAAAATGTATGTGAATGTGTGATATTAGTAATTTTAGTTACCAGAACAGTTTCTGTAAATTACAAAATGGTGATTTGTCCTATATTTGTTTGCTGTGATTTTTACCTCAGCTGACATATTAGTAAGAGAATGGGCAGTCCCATGTATCTGTGGCAAGTGTGCACATCTCAGATGAGGATGTAGATGTAGCTCAGGTGGTAGAGTGTTTATAGAGCATGCACAAAGCCACGGGCTTGAATCCTAGCCTACTCTGGTAACTCCAAACACTCAGAAGGTGGAGCAGGAGGATCAAAAGTTCAAGGCTATCCTCTGCCTGAACCATATGAGATTCTGTCTCCCCAAGACAAATAAAGTTGTGCATATTAGATGGGGGGTCTGAAAATTAGTTTTCATTAGCACTAAATCTCTGTGAGGTCCCCCTTTTCCTCAGAGTATTTTTTTTTACTGGTAATCAGTACAAGCTTTGTGCGATGACCACTGGTATTTTCATTCTGTTCTATGTCATAATGGTTTACTGCAGTTTTATGACCAGTATTCAGTTAAAGACGGATGCTGCTAACAGACTTGGAGTTTCCTTTCAGAGAATCTCTCATGTTCTTCAGTCATCTCTCAGTCACAGAGATCTACAAATACATAAAAGTATCTAGTAGCCTTCTATTTCATATATACAACAGAGGAATTAGCTAGGAAATGCCAAATATTGTTTCCCAGTTAGGCTAGTTACGTATACTCTTGCTTTTTGAATCAGGGTTTTCCTATGTAACCCTGGCTGGCCTGGTACTCCTCTAGAGCCAAGGTTAGCCTAACATTCAAAACAGTTCTCCTGCATCACCACCCTAAGTGCCAGGACTAATATCTATCTTAAGTGATGATTTTGTAAAGATAGCCCTTAATACCACAACAGATATCATATACATACTTACTTTCCCCTCTGACTACAAGGGATCAGCTTGATAAAAGATATGAGGCGCCCCATCCCCGTCAAAGATGAATTTCATAGTATAAATGTTTTAGTGTGAATGTGCTGCAGACTTTGCAAAGGATATAGTTGCTCTAAAAATTACTTGCATCAACTGAAACTCAAATTTAATTGGTATCATGCATTTTTATTTATTAAATTTGGCAATCCTCATTTACACGCACTTCCTTGCAGAGACTCACGTTGACCAGCACTCAAAATTTTATTGCTCCTCTCCCAGAGCAATTCTTATCCTGTAACCCTGTTCTGTATTCTTTGGAGCATGTTCCACCTTCTAACCCAGCCTATTTCTTATTAAATGTACATTGTCCAATTTTCTATAATAATACACAGACAGGTTCTGAAGCATACGGATTCAGAGTTTTGACTTTCTTCTTCCAGGGAGTCAAAACACTTTATAAAACGTCTGTATTCCTTGCCTCTTCATTCTCAATGAGCCTGTGGGCTTGTGGTGTGTGTATGCATGTGTGTCCAGGGTGGATAGTTTCTGAAGAATTCAGATTTTTGAAGTATCACTTCAGAATCCTAAGCTGCATTCTCAAATGGAGAAAAAACCAGTGTGACCCTAAAGGTTATTTCATTTACTTGGTAAATGACTAAGCAGCTATACTGCTTTCCGGTGTGTTGCTGTTAAATAACTCCATGGGAGACTTGGGTGGTTTTCTCAAGTTGGGTAGCAGCTCTGTAATATTTCCTTGACAGGATGATAGAGAAAAACTACGTGCAGTCTGAGGCCGAGTCTGGACTCTGACATTCTTGGACTCTGTCCCTTGTGAGGTGTGCACACTCAGGCCTCATTCAGTCTTTGGATTTCCTCATAAAGAGAGGAATTCTAGTTTTCAGTCAAGACTACAAGGAAAACTCACGAAGAAAGTGATATGTATCAAGAGTCGTTCAGTTTTTGCGCAAGCTTTCAACCTGATTTGCATGTGCCACTGGGACAGAGACTTACTACTTCTCAGAAAAACACTTTACAGAAGTGTAGTTTCCCACAGTCCTTAATGATCTGGAAAAATCTTTAATGACTGAAGTCAAGAAAGTGTGATGCCTGTCTGTACACCAGAGGCAGCTTCTCCTCCCCACTCCCCCAAGATCTCTCTGAGTGTGTCTTCTCTGTCCACCTATGAGCAACCCCATGACACTACTTTCTTAAACTGAAAGTTGTGTGTTGGGTCAATTGTAAATTTCTTTTTAGATTTGCTTTGATTGCCTCCAAACTTTTTCAGATGAAATTGGTTTTTTTCATTTTTACATTGCAGAAACACATAAAATTGTTAATAGATAAGCTGATTCTAGCTGTGTGTAAATAAGTAACTGTCAGTGTTTATGTAGATAATTTGAATTTTCTTTGGATTTTTTTAGAATTAAAGATGACAGAGAAAGTCATAGAGTCTTCTTAATCCTTTTTACATTATGTGTGCCAAACAGAAGAGAGGATTTTCGTTCTTTTCCAGTCTAGAAATGGCATTACATATATAAATATTTACATTTTTATTCTACAAAATTTGGGGATGAAACAAATGGCCCATTTTCTAATCTCAGGATGAGAAAGTACCATGTTTTGGAATAGCAATGATTAGGTCATTGACAGGCTTACTAAAGGACCTGGCAAAGGCATTCTCCCCTACGGTACTGACAGTGGTAAATGTGCCATTTGATACAGGGTTCTAGGACACAAATAACTGTAAGTTTTGAGTTATCTTTTAAATGAAGTCTATGTTCTAAAATCATCATATAACTTGAAACATTTCTCTACTCACTAGCTACCTACATGCTACTCTTGCATGAGTTAATGTGTTTGTGTGTGTGTGAAAGAGAGAGAAAGAGAGAGAGAGAGAGAGAGAGAGAGAGAGAGAGAGAGAGCATGCACATACACAGATACATGTGTGTTGAGACTATGTATCAATAGAGAGTTGTTAAATATGAGACATCACCCTTGGGATTTTATAAAACAAGATCTCACCATTTCCTAGTGTTCACCAATTAGGCTAGATCTAGAGATTTTCCAATTTCCACCTTCCTTCCCTGGGATTACAAGCATCCACTACACCTGGCTTTTAACATGAGTGCTGGGTCCTCAGGTGACGTCGAGCAAGCACTTTTTCAACTTAATTGTCATCATCTTTGAAGCCCAATGAATTAATATTGTTAACACAGCTTGTGTATTTAATCCCCTACAATTTTAATTAATCTGTGTTATGAATTTTAAATTTTTAAAGCATTGATTTTTTTAAAGTATATAAACTCAAAAGAAAATTTTGTGAATATGTAAGATTATTCTACAAATTCCATGGAGAAAAAGGTTAGACTAGTTGCAATAGTTTAAAGAATACATTAGATACATTTAAAGAATACATTAGAATACATTTAAAGAATACCTATCAATTTTTTAGACATATGTGTGTATGTCTAAACATTATATATATATATATATGTATGTATACATACATGCTTATAGACAAAAATCACATACATAGATTAGTAGAGCAGATTAGAGTCCCCAGAAAATGACCCACATGTACATGGATTATTGACTTTTAACAAAGGTGCAAAAGCAATTAATAAGACAGGATATTATTTCAACAAATGAAGGATAAGCATTTAGTTAATTTATATAAGCAATGCACACACACTTACCTACCTAAGCCTTAAGCTTTTAAAAAATGAGCTAAAAATAGGTCAAAGTTAATTTTTACACTTTCATAAAAATATCTAGAACCCAGGGCTTCATGAAGAATTTTTAAATATCAAAAGAATAATCTATAAAAGAAAAGAATCAATAAATTAATGACATAAAATTTTAAAATTCTTTTTCTACAAAGACCCTGTAAGACATGAAAAAAATCAGGCTAGGAGAACATATTTATAAATCATATATCTAACAAGCATCTTATATTTAATATGTCTATACATATATATGAAATATATTGTCTAATTAAAAATGGGCAAAAAGCTGGGTGTGGTAGCTCATATCCATAACCCCAGAATTTGGGAGGGTCAGGCAGAATGATTGTACAAGTCTGAGACTACTCCGGACTACATAGATTTCTAGACCAGCCTGGACTACAGTAAAACGTTATCTTTGGGAATGAAGGGAGAGTGGGAGGAAGATAAGAAGGGAAGGAGGGAGGAAGGGAAAGGAAGGAAGGAGGGAGAGGAAGGAGCAGAGAGAGGAAGGAGGAAGGGAGAGGAAAGCTGAGGGGGAGAGGGAGAGAGAGAGAATGGGCAAAAGACATAAAACAAGGTCTAACTAAAGATGATTATACAAATGCCAAGTAAGTGTATGACAAGATGTTCTGTATCATTAGCCATTAGGAACATGCTAATTAAAACCACACCGAAATAACAAAATAGCCAATATAAAAAACATTGGAACTCATAAATTAAAAAGTAGGAATGTAGAACAGTGTGGTCACATTTGTCAAGAAGCTCCATGTAACACTGAGCAGGAACTTGCCATATGACCCAGGAATTGCACTGGGGCCTTTGTCCCAAACCAATGGAAACTTATTGTCATGCCAAATCTTGTATATGAATGTTTATTGCAGTGGGCCAAGTTAAAGACAACTAAAAGGTTCTACATTAGATGAAGAGAACTCTAAGACTAGGGGTATAACTACGTGGTATATTCTATGCATGGCATGAGCAAGCTTTGGATTTGGTCTCCAGAAACAATTTTTTTTTAATGAAACTGAAATAACATGGGAATACTGATAAACAAAACAACTTGGATGAACCTCAGGGACATTGTACTGACTGAAAAACAAACAAGGGGAAAACTGAGGGCTATCAGCTTGTTTATATAGCCTGTGATGTCATTTCTGTAACATTCTCAGAAAGACACAACTATAGAGAGGCCGTTAAAATGGACTCTCAGTCAGCATCCACTCTGGAGAGAGATGGGTGTGGCTAAGAACAGACGCAGCAAAGACACCCAGTGCTGGAATGGTCTCTATCTCTTTGTCATTTGCTCATGTAACTCTCATTCTTGTGGGAGGCATCAGTGGGAGCATCTCTAAAGATGGCTGCCTCTGTGCCCAGTGCCTGGGGTGGAATGAGCAGACACAAGAACGTGATGGACGCGAGGGATGAGATTCTTCTTCACCTCAATGACAGAAGCCTCTGTGGCCATCAAAGTGACCTTTGTCACTTTGCATCCTGTGTCAACATTCCTGTGGGATCACTTCACCTTCCACTCTATGGAAGGTGTTTCCACAGGAAGTAAACCATTCTGGAGGTCCTCCAAGTTAGGAAATTCCTGTTCTTTCTAGTTACCCAGCTGATGTGGGTCCCAGTTACCCACAAGGCCGAGAGAAAGAGAACGCAGTTGTTGTAACTCTTTAACCCGTTTTACCTTTGGTAAATACTCTTCCTGTTTGCTTGCCTTTCTTATGATTCCCTGTTTTCCTGTGTTTTATTTCTAACAGTAGGCTAGGACATTCTGAAAAGTGTGAGCAAGAAACCTTCTCCCCTTCATGAACCAATGTTTCCATAAAGCTATTTTGAGACACAAATATGTCTGACATGGGTGTGATTACCATTGTAAAAGCACACCCTATGCATACATCCTATTTCTGTGAACATCTATAATTACAATATTTTTCCAAGAGCTCAGAAATCAAATCTCCAAAGAATTGCTAAATTTTTCCCCATTATTTGTTTTTTATCATTATTCCGAGTAATCTTGCAAGCAGAGGACTGTGTACCAATGATTTATTAGAGACCTGATTCTGGAGAGTGAGAGAGAAGGGCAAAGGGCTTGGCCAGAGAACATAGAAAAACAGTGCAAGAGGGCCATAGGTTGACCATGGTCACAGATAATGAGTTCTCTGGTCCACTGGGGCCCTGCAAGGAGCCTTAAGAAATATGTCAGATTGAACGCCAGAAGACAAAGGAGCCACAAAAGAAAGACAGAGTTCCCTGTTGGTTTTTGCTGCCCCCATGAACCCTGGATGTCTGAATGCTAAGCACACATGGGTCTTAGAGAAGCCCCATGGCAAGAGGTACAGATGGAAGACTGTACCCAAACTAAGTTTCTATCAGGCAGTGTTTGCTGAGCAAAGCTAAGTTTCTGCCTGGAGACTAAAAATAGCACCAAGAAAATTTAAAGTGTTCTCAAGCTGTGGTCATAAAGTGTAGCCTTAGAGTGACTGCCACGGCCATCAGGAAGTGTTTGGGGAATAAGTAAGCTGCATTTTCTTCTATTGTGTCAGTCGGTAGTATTTTAATATCCCCTCACCAGTTTTTACATCTGCAATTTACTCAGTGACATCCCTGAAGTTTGGGAAGCGAAAACAAATTTTAAGGGTGGGAGGAACTAACATCCCAAGGATGTTACCTTAAACTGCCAAGGTATATCTTAAGAGAATAATAATTAAAATATGAAAAAATACAAATAAGAAAAACTCATACTTCACCCATTTCTACATCTGTGTTTTTGTATGTTTTCATATGGTCTATAGCCATTTCATAAAATAAGTTATTTATAAAAAAAAAAAAAAGTGGAGAAAATAAGCACATTCTAATCTCTGGTTCAGATTTTTTTTATGTACTTAATCACAGTTATATAAGCATGATTACTGCTCGTTATATGCTTTATGTAGATATTAAGTAATTAGTGGGTTAAATTCCTTAGATAATAAATAGACTAAGTAACATACTAATGATAAACTAGCATTCATGCCTCAAGAACTGTTTCAAGATACATAAATTAATTAAGCCTCAATATCTCCTAAGCAGATACTATCTCTTATCTTAAAAGTGACAAGGCTGAGTTTGATTAACTTGCCAAAGGCCATGTTGCTAGTAATTCTGAGCAGAAGTGGTCTGAGGAGATGGCTCAGTCAGTAATGTACTTGTGCAGAAGTGGTCTGAGGAGATGGCTCAGTCAGTATTGTGCTTGTTTACAAGCACAAGGGCCTGAGTTGGATTCTCAGACCCATGTAAAAGTTCTAAGCATAAAGGGTTTTTATAATCTCAGAGCTTGAGAACTGGACATAAATGGGTCCCTGGGTTCACTGGCCGGCTAGCCTTGCTTCAGGCCCGTAGGAGACCCTGTCTCAAACGAGATAGAGAGCTTTCCTGAGAATGATACTCAAAGTTGTTCCTGATCTCCACAAACATATACATATATACCCCTGCACACACACACACACACACACACACACACACACACATTGTAGTAATTTCCAACCCCAATAAGCCCGTATAAAAACCACACGATCCACTTTTATATTTATAAGCTAGATATTTACAAAACTTTAGAGAAAGTTAGAATGCATCAATTCATAGTGATCAAATGGCCTGGAATAGCTGTGTTTGTAACAACCAGTGAGAATATTGCTACAAAGAAGTTAGTCTCTTGTTGCTGGTGAATTTACCAGTTCTATAATTTCTGTACATAGTGATGTGTTGGAACAGCGGGTCACATCAGAACATACCACACTAGGCCCAAACAGTTCCATGTATAAGAGGTTTAATTGAGAGGGAGAGAGTGGGTAGTGGTGTGGAAAGAGAGAAGGGGGAGAGAGAGAAAAATGGAGGAATGTTCCCCGTGTTTATGTATGTGTGTGACGTAGCAGCCACAGGTAAAGGTGGGAGGTGAGCCCAATGGATTCTGGGAATATGGTGGCTGTTGCCCTGGCAACAGGTCTGTGGACCCGCCCATGCATCGCCACAGGCTTTGGATGTCCTGATGCTAATACATAGCAACCTAGTGAGAGGAACAAAAACAAAACAAACAAACAAAAAAAAAACCAAAAAATACAAAAACAAAACAAAAAAAACATTAAAATAAAATAGTGGGGGCTCAAATGCGAAGATGGGTAGTCTGTCCTTTACACACAAAGCAGGTGTACAGAACAGAATGGTAAGCATATCAGGCGGCAACCTGAAGATTTTTCTCTATGAAAATAGTTGTTAATTGGTGGGCAGTGGTGTTGCACATCTTTAATCCCAGCACTCAAGAGGCAGAGGCAAGTGGATCTCTGTGAGTTTGAGGCCAGTCTGATCCACAGAGTAAGTTCTAGAACAGCCTGGGCTACACAGAGAAACCGTCTTGAACACAACAATATACACAGATATACACATATATAGTTGTATATAATATTACATACATGTGTGTTAACTGATTAGCAGGCTAGTCAGATTTGCTAAATACTAATTTGCACTCATAGATGCTAAGAACTTTTGAGAGGACAGCCGTGCTTGCATATGAAGAACCATCTTCAGGCCCAGAGAGTTTCCCACATGTGTTCATGCCCTTCCTGAAACCTGATGAGGGCATCTGCAGATAGTCTGTGAGATGATTCACTTGTGATGCTTAGTCACAGTTTCTGTGGCGGTACAGGAAAGTCCTGTACGACTCGTCTCTCTCATGACTCCTGCCTGAGTGCAGAGACCTGCATGGTCTGTGTGTGCTGCAATCCCTCAGCCTCAATCAGGTGCAGCTAAGATGACAGGGCTTTGGAGTGTGTGTGTGTGTGTGTGTGTGTGTGTGTGTGTGTGTGTTTCATGACTGACATGAAAGCTACAGTGTAAGGACCAACACCGTTATAGTTGGTGCGGGAACTGCACATCTGATTCACTGATTTCACTGTCAACCTGTTTGAACGAGAGAAGTCATGTCTTTGCAAACATCCTCTCTTGCGGCTTCTCTCTCCCCTGCGTGTCAGCCCCTCCTCTTGACTGCATCCTGTGCCTGAAACACGGGGAGGACCCTGCTCCTTCTGCCTCTCCCATTCCATCCTGATGGTGCTTAACAAATATTTGCCAACTGTCTAGCCCTTGGTAGACAGTGCATTTTTCAGCATGGAAAAATAAATCATTGAAAATCCCTTCCCCAGCAAACAAAAAAAAAAAAAAAAAAAGAAAGAAAGAAAGGAAGGAAGAAAGAAAGAAAGAAAAAGAAAGAGAAAGCACCTCTACATTAGCTGACTGTTTCAAGTAGAACTTCAGAAAATAGTTGAGAAAATGTATCCTGAAAGAAGATACACTATCCCCCCAGAGAACAGAGAGTGAGATAGACTACTGTGTGAACTTGTAGAAAACACCAGCTTCCAAACACCGATTGTGGCTGGATTCCCAGGCAAGACATTCAACTGTTTTTGTAAACATGACACTTTTCTCTTAATGTCTTGGGGTATCTCAGTTACAAGCTGATGCTCTATAAGCCCTTTTGAATTCCTACACCTCTAATTTTGTTTGTTTGCTTTTCAGTAATGGAGAAAACATGTGCAGATGTGTTTCCACTGACTACCAATTCCTCAGAAAAGCAAGGGATTGTCTGCATTTTTGGAACGGGGGATTTCGGCAAATCACTGGGATTGAAAATGCTTCAGTGTGGCTATTCTGTGGTTTTTGGGAGTCGAAACCCCCAGATGTCCAGCCTTCTGCCCAGGGGGGCAGAGGTCCTGAGCTATTCGGAAGCAGCCTCAAAGTCTGACGTCATAATCCTGGCCATGCACCGAGAGCACTACGATTTCCTCACAGAGCTAGCTGATTCTCTCAAAGGAAAAGTATTGGTAGATGTCAGTAACAACCGCAAAATCAATCAGTATCCAGAATCAAATGCTGAATACCTTGCTCAGCTGATGCCAGGAGCCCACGTGGTCAAAGCATTTAACACCATCTCAGCCTGGGCTCTTCAGTCAGGAACACTAGATGCAAGTCGTCAGGTAAGATGAAATGAACTGGAATCCAGTCGTTTAAAGATACATGTTTTAATATGTTCTTGCCTGAATCCAACTCTTTTTTTTTTGTTTGTTTGTTTTTTGTTTTTTTTTGTTTTTTTTTTGAGACAGGGTTTCTCTGTGTAGCCCTGGCTGTCCTGGAACTCACTCTGTAGACCAGGCTGGCCTCGAACTCAGAAATCCGCCTGCCTCTGCCTCCCAAGTGCTGGGATTAAAGGCGTGCGCCACCACCGCCTGGCCGAATCCAACTCTTTTAAAAATCCTTATTAAATATTTCATTTTTCTAATTGTGCTAAGGTCAACTTTCTTGGGTTTCATTAAGAAGTGTAGTCGATTGGGGTTCATGTATATTAATAGTTTGATGGGACCAAATCGTGTCTGAATCTGGAGTTCTCTTGCCAGACTGGAAACTGTTTGTTGACCCTATTTTCACTTGTGTGGAACTGGGCCCGTGCAATGCCCCAAGATTAGCCACAGTCATATACGATGTGATGCGCACATTCAAGAAAGAGATGAGACTACTCATGCTGCAGAGAACCTCATCTTATAGCAACATTATGTGCCTAACATTACCCTCAACCAAAAAGCTTGGTCTTTCACTATCCAGCACATGCATGCTAGTTCAAAGCATCATCTTGCTAGATAAAATTCTATATCTCTGTTTCAAAAATAGTTTATTATTGTATGTTTATGTGGTACCTATATGAAGCTTAATGGTAATTATTAAATAAAAGAAATAATAAATATGGAATTAATTATTTTAACTCAGGTGTTTGTTTGTGGAAATGACAGCAAGGCCAAGCACAGAGTGATGGACATTGCTCGTACTCTTGGACTCACCCCGCTGGATCAAGGATCTCTCATGGCAGCCAGTGAAATTGAAAACTACCCTCTGCAACTATTTCCGATGTGGAGGTTCCCTTTCTACGTGTCCTCTGTGCTGTGTGTCTTCTTCTTTGTGTACTGTGTTATACGAGAAGTGATATACCCCTACGTGAATGGGAAGACGGATAGTACGTTCCGCCTGGCCATTTCCATCCCAAATCGAGTCTTTCCTATAACAGCACTTATCCTGCTTGCCTTGGTATACCTCCCTGGTATTCTTGCTGCCATTCTGCAGCTCTATAGAGGCACAAAGTACAGCCGGTTCCCAAACTGGCTTGACCATTGGATGCTTTGCAGAAAGCAACTGGGCTTGGTAGCTCTGGGATTTGCCTTCCTTCATGTCATCTACACACTTGTGATTCCTATCCGTTACTATGTTCGATGGAGGCTGAAAAATGCAACCATTACTCAGGTAAATTTCTTCTCCTCTGTATTTCTCGGCTCCTTAAATCAAAGCAGCGTCTTGCTCTACCACAGTCTGTGTCATAACATTGTTCCCCGAAGTTTGTCTTCTGTTCTGTTTTGTGTTTTAAACGGTTTATGATTTAGGCCTAGCTGACCTCAAACTCACGACTTTCCTGTCTTGATCTTCCAAATTCTGGGATTAGAAGCACGAACTGTCATACCCACCCAGCATCTTCATTTTTATTTAAGTATCAATAATCAAAAACCCTATCCTGGGGCTTGCAAATAAATCCAATTGTGATCACATAGAACTACTGAAAATAAAAGTTAGAGTCCAGACTCACATGACTCTAGATTTATAATCCTGGACTCACAGAGACACTGACAGTCTCAGGTAAGAGTCACTAAACAGACACCCTTTTGTTTATTTATAATCCTGGACTCACAGCGACACCGACAGTTTCAGGTAAGAGTCACTAAACAGACACCCTTTTGTTTCAAGCTTCTGATTTTAAAGACTAAACTACTGTCTATGAGTTATGGAGTTGATCCAAACATGTGCTAAAACACTACAAACAAATTCACAAAAGGGTACTTACAAATTCATTAATGCTTGACTGGTGAGAGGTTGTCCTCAATATGTGGAAAAGCAAATGATTCTGAACAAATATCACATACTATCTGATGAATAAATACTCAAAGATGAAATCAACTCTAGTCGTCTTTCAGCATTTACAGCAGAGACACTGCAAGTCTGGTCTGGCTTAGAAATTAATGGTCTTGCCAGGTGGTGATGGTGCATGCCTTTAATCCCAGCACTTGGAGGCAGAGGCAGGCGGATTTCTGAGTTCAAGGCCAGCCTGGTCTACAGAGTGAGTTCCAGGATAGCCAGAGCTATACAGAGAAACCCTGTCTCGAAAAACAAAAACAAACAAACAAAAAAACAAAAACAAAACAAAAAAAATTAATGGTCTCGATATATTTTCTCAAAGACTACTAGTCAATTGCTTCAATAACTCACTGGCACTGTGTCCACAAGTACCATCACACATTCCCCAACAAAGGTTTCTTGAATAAGGATCACACTACATAGCCTGATTCCTCCAACACTGTGATATGAAAGATTTAATGCTGTATTATGACATAATCAGCATGAAAGATCCAAACGTTTGTGTGTGTATGTGTTTGTAAAAGTGGAAGAAAGACAGAGAGTAAACATAATATAAAAACCAAATTTTGATGTGACTTTAATAACACTGTGTTTTTGTTTGAGAAACAGAAAGCCATGTACTGAAGAAGATTAGCACAAATATTGACTTGTTTTAGATATGTAGGATGAATTAAAACTCCTTATGTGACTCCTAGAATTATAACGAAATCGTAAGAGAATCAATTATCTTTTTTGTTCAAAACATTCAAAAGTATTTTCCAAAACTGTTCCTAAGTGGTCAATAAGAAATGATGCACTGTTTGCTTTGTGCAAGTAACACAAAGAGAGAGGTATGTTTCAGTCCCCCTTGAAAGAGTAAAATACGAGGAACATCCATTTTAATTGTTTCTAATTTTTCATAGGCCCAAGATAATAAAGAGAGCCCATTTATTATCTCTTATGCCTGGCTTAATGATTCCTACTTGGCGCTGGGAATCCTGGGATTTTTTCTGTTTCTTCTCTTGGGAATCACTTCTTTGCCATCCGTAAGCAACATGGTCAACTGGAGAGAGTTCCGGTTTGTCCAGGTAAGGGCTTCACATGTAAGTGTCGTGGTATTTCAAAGGGAATGCAGCTTTGTACAAATGCTCCAGTTTTGCTCTCGTTTCATGCCATTTGGCTCCCTTACTTCCCTAGTCATATTATTAGCAGTTCACTCAGAAAAAATGAACTCAGACATTGACAAGCAGACTCTATAAGGGTGTGATTTTCTGCTTGGGACAGCTTGCCAAGACTCCTGAGTATTCCCCGAGTCACCAGTCTACAGAGTGAAGAGCAGCAAGAAGCTATTAACTGTGTGTGGAGGCACCAGGTAGAAAGGTGAAAAAGGGACCCAAAGACAAAATTCAGTCTTACAATCTGCACATATTGATAAGAAAAGCTTAAAACCGTAAAGCTTAAAACTTCAACAAAAATTTGATACGTATCCTCACCCTAGACTTATCCCTGGCCTATATGAGAGAAATTCAATTTTTCCACGTATCAACCATCAGACACCTCATTAAAGGTAGGACTTATTCCAGGAGACAGTGGTCCGCACAGTGTCTATCACATCCAGAGAGGCAGCAAGAGCATTACCCAGGGAGCTTGTTAGGCCACAAAGCCCCAGGCCCCACCTAGTTCAAGCAGTGAGAGGCTCTGAAGATGGAGCCCAGCAATTTGTTTTAACAAGCCCTCCAGATAATTCCCGTGCATGTTCCCTATGCACCAGTATAATAAAACAGACCATTAGTAATTGAAATTAGATTTGATTATCAAATCTAGCAGTTTCTCTGAGGGGCCAAATGTTGACAAATTCAAGGAATTAAGACAGAAAGGAAAACTGAGCTTCAGAATTCAGGGCCTCCACAAGCACAGCTTAGCAATTGTTTCTTACTGTGATGGAAATGGGCTAGCCTTTGAATTTGACCAGTAACAGAAAAGAATACAGAGCTTGTAGAAGTCATTAAGTTCTGAACTCCTGATAAAACGACCCATAAAAGGAGTTCCCTCTGTAGATAGAAATGATGCATTCATGTCTCCTAACTTAAAAGAGTTTACTCCTAGGACATTTTTCCTTTATCAAGCCAGGTTAGTATAAAACTTGCATGTCATCAATAAACAAGTCTTTTTATATTTTTCATGACATATTTATCATACTGAAGAAAGATTATAGTTTTTTTTTTCTCTAAACCTAGCAGTGTTCTAAATATTATAACAGCATCACAAATTTGTGGTTGTGAACAAGTAACGTTCGTTGGCATGCAGTATTTCACTGTAAGCTGTGAATGATGTTGACTTCTATCTGTTTGTTTGTTTATAGTCCAAACTGGGTTATCTGACCCTGGTCTTGTGCACCGCGCACACTTTGGTGTATGGTGGGAAGAAATTCCTCAGCCCTTCAGTTCTGAGGTGGAGCCTTCCTTCGGCCTATATTCTGGCACTCATCATCCCCTGCACAGTGTTGGTGATGAAGTTTATCCTCATCATGCCATGCATAGACAAGACCCTCACTCGCATCCGCCAGGGCTGGGAAAGGAACTCAAAATACGCACAATCAGCACTGAACGGAAAATCGGATATTTAAACTACAGTTGAATTTGCCGGGATTGGTGTACTATTGCAGCAAATGTTTAGAGCATAATGTGTTCAGTTAAAAGAAAGCATTTTCTTTCAACATGGTTCTAACTTCATCATCACAGTAGGAAGTGTTGCCTGACTTTGAAAGACTAGAATAACAAGGGAGCCCTCTCTGTCTCAGTCATGTGATGACTCACTGTAGGCCTCCATCGCTTCCTTTCCCAGAAACCCCGGGGATGTCACTGTGATGAGATTTATACTTCCGCATTACAAAGCTTCTTGATTATGGGCAACATGAATGATGTAATGTTTTGCAGAGTATGTGCAACTGGAAGAGTATGTGCAACTTCCTTCCCTAATTCAAGGGCAGATGGAAGTGAAAAGGCAACACTGGTCATACTAAAGGTTTTGCTTGGCATGCCTAAAGAAAAGGCCCAAGTGAAGTAGACAGAAAGAGGGTGCATTTGTTTCCTGGAAGGGGGGGTGATCATAACTATAGTCATACTGATCTGGGAGTATTTGGGGTTTGGCTGTAGTGCTGAGCTCAAACCTAAGGCCTTATGCATGTTACATAAATGTTATGTTACTGAGCTACATACACCCCAGCCCTACCATAGTGAGTATGTAGTCACATGTAGCCCTTAGTTTTTTGCTTTTACCAATATGGATACTTACTATAGGGAAATATTTTATACTGCAACAAAATATAACACGTGGTTTTAAGTAACCATTCCTTGGATATATGGAAAGCTATGTAATTGTCCCAAGATTCTTCCTCTACAAGGGATGGCTTGAGGGGCAATGGGATAAGAGTTGAGCAGCTTCCCTAAGTTGAGGGAAGATGGGGAAAGAGTAGAAGATCCATTGGGTTTTTCAAGTTCCATAAGCAAAGACAGGTTGATAATAGCCTTGTACAAAAATGCCAAATAAACCAGAATTTTAGCTAGTAAGCTCAGCAAATACTAATACAGTTTCACTATGCTGTTTGGTATCATTTAGGAGTTGTGGAATGCTTTCTGCATTATACATTTCAAATACTGTTCAGTATTAAGCATCTGTGAAATTAACTTCTAGTATAAACATGTAGCTTCCATAATCTGTCTTTGTTATCATTGGAAGTGGTGCAGTTAAAAGGACTCTGAACTCGCCAGTGTGAGGAAAGCAGAGCTGGGAGGACTGTGGAACACTGGGAGGAGGCGAGCAGTGGTGAGTCAGATGCAGCCAGCTCGGCTTCCTGTGTGGATAGTGCCTTTCTCAAGGTGACCTTTAGCAGGCTGAGCAGCCCTAGCTCTACCCTGGAGCTAAAAGGAGATTTTTTTGCACAATCTTCCCACATGTCACTGAAATAAGTAAAAGGCATTGGGTTTGACATTTTTCTGCCTAATCTACAAAGGCTGTTTATTTTTCATTTTGCTAGCTTTTATATCATATATTGTTCATGATATCATACGTTGCTCACAATCCAGGGTTTTTTATATAAAGCTCTTATATAACACAGACATTTCTTTTACTATTGCCCTAATAAAGCATGTAGACTATATTCAGTTTTTACTAAGAGGACAATTGAGGCAACACCTTTGTACTAACAAAATATTTCTGTATTTTTCAATTATTTCCTTGGAATATTTTCCAAGAGTTAATAATACAAAATTAAAGAATATTTGATAGCATTTGCTGTGGTGCCAGTTTTTAATATGACTTTCTCAGTTCCCTTGTTACACCATTTCAGATTTGGGATTTTACTTCAATTGTGATTTCTTATAAATAGCTATAAAGATCTGAAGAATATGCTTCTATAAGTCAAATTGATGAAGCCATGCAATAATTCCAAGAACAGAAAAACTCTAGGCAGAGCAAGGGTATTGGGGTGGGCAGGGAATACCCTGGAATATCAGTAAAGATGGGAAAAAACATGGCTAGTACCCCATGTTTTGCTGAGCAACCAATTGTACCAGGCTGCTCAGAGTGTTGGCCGACTAAAGCTGAACACCATCAGTTTAGTCAAGGGAGGCATTTGGAGTCAACCACATTCTCACTTGAGTAAAAGCCAAAAAATAAGAAAATAAGATAGATAATGCCATACCTAAGTACAGTTCATGGAGTGAAAATTCTACTCTACTCTTTTTAATCTAGTGAAGACAGGCTAACTTGGTACTTAATACAAGTAGTCATCAAGCCTGAAATCAAGGGAAGATCCAATGGCTTATAACAGTTGCCTGATTTGGCGCATGAATCCTAAGGCTCCATGGGCCACCACTCTTCCTTCACTCCTGCCTTCCCAGCATCATTCCCCGTGGCTCAGAACTGAAAAAAAAATCTGACCATGCAAACAGGCAGAAAGTTAGGTCAGGTGGCAAAGGGTGTTCTGTGAGAGCTGTATTTATTTTAACAAAGACAACTGTTCTACGTAGGATGTTACACTGAGAGGGGCATAGTAGCTGTAGCAGCACTTGGGAGGTAAAGGAAGAGCAGGACTTCAAGCTTTAAAAGTCCCTTGTAAAGGAAGTGGATAGAACCCTTAGAGGGGTTGAAAGGGAAAGTCTCAGGGAGAAAATAGAAAACTTTAACCTGGAATTATCTTTTAAAACACATAGGATGGAGAAAAAATGAAATTCTCCTTTATTAAGACAGAGTGCTAGACCAAGAAAGACCATGAAAATACAGCCACATAATCTCACCTCAGAAAAGGGAAAACACACGATAACATATCCTCAATGTTTTAGGGGCAGGGGGTGGGGTTGGAGGGGGGGGGATTCAAGGTCACCCTAACCTACAAGTCACCTTGTCTTGAAAATGAATAAAACAAAACAAATGAGAAAGAGAAAGAGAGAGGGGAGAAGAAGAAAGAGAGAGGAAGAGGGAGAGAGAGAGGGAGGGAGGGAGAGGGAGAGAGAGACAGAGAAGAAAGAGGGAGAGAAAAACAGAGAGAGAGAGAGTGTGAGAGAGAGACAGAGACAGAGACAGAGACAGAGAGAGACTAAGCTTCTGTTCTTTTCTGCTGGAGTGTTTCCTGGGTTCCAGGAAAAAAATTATCAAATTCATAAACATGTATTTTACATGTTTCTCTATTTGAAGGAATGTCAATTTTATTAAATATGTATTCATTAAACATTAGAAAATATTTTCTTAGTTTTATTTAATTCTAATTTTGACTCATTAGCATCACAAACAATATAAAGGAAAGATTTGGAGCCTCCTTAATTGAAGCTTCTGGGACTCAAAATACTTTTGCCTTCTAGGATAAGGCAAAGGGGAGGTGGGCATGGGTTTAAAGCTGATACACGGATCTACAGCTTCACGCAGTTCATTCTAACATTCCACTCGAGCTTCACTGTAACCCTCAGGGCATTGGCTGGCTAGCTAAGGGAAGATTGCCTGACCTTCCCTGGACTTCCTAGCTAAGGGAAGATTGCCCATCCTTCCCTGGACTTCTGTGCTAAGGGAAGATTACCTGACCTTCTCTGGACTTCCTAGCTAAGGGAAGATTGCCCATCCTTCCCTGGACTTCCTAGCTAAGGGAAGATTACCTGTCCTTCCCTGGACTTCTGTGAGAATTAAAAACATAGTTTTCCTTCTCCTGGCAGATGCCACCAGAACTGGGCTAAGAGCAGATTTCTCTTTGAACTCAAACCACATGACCCAGCATTAAATGCCTTGAACACTGGACAACTATGGCTTCAATGTGTGTTGCTGTGGTTTCAAAACTGACAAGGAAAGGACTGGGAACCTGCAGCAAACTAGAAACAAATGCACCAGCCCCAAGCTGAAGCCTATTTTATCTAGAAATGTATCAAGAACTCTTGCTACATCTACTACTCAGGGAATCACAAAACAGCCATGATCACGAAGAGCACGTGTAACCCATTGAATCTCTGGGAGTTTAAAGCATTCAGGGCATCCTCTGAAAACCTGAGAGGATGGAGGTCAAGCTGCTGCATTCAGAGGTCGTGGCTTACAATCTCTCAGCACAGCCATCATCCCCTGGCCACCACATGCACATGCCAAGGGTGCCCCCCACACACTCATATACATATATATGGTATGTATATGGTATGTATGTGTATCCATATTACAGTTCTTTGAAATACTCTAGTTAACACTGTTTTTTAGAAACAAGCTGAGCCCTGCCTGCATTCACACAGCTAGTGAGGAGAGCAGAATTCCCTCAGAGACCAGGGTGTGACCCATAGTCCTCTCTCAACACCATGCAGACCTCCCAAGTTTTCTCATGAATCCACAAAGTAGGTTACAAACCTCCAGCAGCTCTGTTCTGAAATGTTTTTGGTTGGCTTTTGTCTTAGTTGAGATTTCTATTGCTGTGAAGAGACATCGTGACCACAGCAACTCTTATAAAGGAAGTCATTTAATTGGGGTTGGCTTATGGTTTCAGAGGTCTAGTCCATTATCATGGCAGGAAGCATGGTGACATGCAAGTAAACATGGTACTAGAGAAGAAGCTGAGACTCCTACATCTTGAGTCACAAGCAACAGAAATGACTATAGACCACACTGGGCATAGCTTGAGCATATGAGACCTCCAAGGCCACCCCAACAGTGACACACTTCCTCCAAGGCCACACCCATACCAACAGGGCCACACCTCCTAATAGTGCCACTCCCTATGGGCCTATGTGGGCTATTTTCTTTCAAACCACCACTGCATTTTATTTTTTATTACATATTTATTTATTTATTTATTTATTTATTTATTTATTTAGGGAGAGCACACACATGACAGGTAAAGGTGAAGGTCAGAAGACGACTTGCAAGAGTTGGTTCTCCCTACCATCATGTGGGTCTGGGGGACTTTAGGTTTGGTGGCAAGTGCTTTTAGCCACTGAACCATCTCCTAGGCCCCTGAAATGTCTTTTAAAATGTAAAGCTCATTAAGATTTTAGGCATTCCTAACTGAGTCACTCTTCACATTTCCTTATGTGACTCTCAAGACATTCTACCAGGTTCCAGTAACATAGGAACTGTAGGTTGTTTCGTTGTTATTCTTGTTTGCTTTGTTTTGTTTTGTTTTGTTTTGTTTTGTTTCCCCAGAGCAATCACCATCTTGGTCCAAACCCGAAATACATCTATAGGTTCCAGAATTCAGTAAGGGGTTTGGAGCAGCAGGAGATGGAGGAGCCACCGATGAACATGCTGCTCCTCTCAGGGGGCCTGAAGGCAGATGCTCTTACATCCCTCCTGTGTCCATTATTTCCCTCTGCTTTGTGCTGGATGATCCTATTTCTTCCTGAGACTTGGTGATCTATGTAGCGAATTATGTAACAGTTCTCCTTTAACATGTTAATACTTCTTAAGGAAGCTTAGTCTTTTTAAAGATTTTATTTATTTAATGTATGTAAGTACACTGTATCTGTCTTCAGACACACCAGAAGAGGGCATCAGATCTCGTTACAGATGGCTGTGAGCCACCATGTGGTTGCTGGGATTTGAATTTAGGACCTCCAGAAAAGCAGTCAGTGCTCTTAACTGCTGAGCCATCTCTCCAGCCCAGGAAGCTTAATCATAATAGTAATAGTAGAAGTAAAATGTTTTATTGATTTAAGTTTTATTGCATTTATGATGAGAAAAGATACATGATTTCAATTTATCTGAATTTGTTAACATTTAAACATATTTTAAGTAAATAGAATTAAATCACAATCTTGTTTCCCTTTTGTACCCTAACTCCTCCCAGAGACCCCCCCTTCAATACCTATAATACCTTTCTGTCATATTCTTTAAAATTTATAAAATGTTATAACAATAAAAAGGAGTATTATAAAAGTTCTTTGATATAAAACAACAATCAATTTAACAGCGTTATGTAGATGCTTATCTACAGCAATGTTAAAAATACATAAGTTTTTCTCAATATAAGTTTTAAATAACTCTAAACATAACTGTATATTTCAAAATAATACATCACTACTAGTATTTTTTAATGAACATAAACATAAAAAGTCTGTTTGTTTGTTTGTTTTGTATTTAGTAGAGCTTAAAATCTTAGCTCTTACTGTGGTAGAAGCCCAAAATAAGAACAACTTGTAGACATTGGATTTCATTATAATAAGGCTATACTTCAATGACTCTCACATCACCAAAGTATTTTACTTCCATTGTAGCTAAGCTGAGAGTTGACAGTTCTGCTGTTCCAAGGAATGAATTGTAGGCATGATTTTGGGATACAGACTTCCTGCTATGGTCAAAGCTATTTGACTTGAGTGAGTGTCATTATTGTCAGCCAACAGAGAACAGGTTACATTCATTTAAGAGATGTTGTATGTATTAAAATGGTCTATCCATAAAGTCATTCACCAACTGTTTCATTGAACAATGGTTCTGCTTGGAGGATGGCACAGACATTAGGTGAGGGTAAGAATCTGAAGAATCTGGTTCATTGGCCCAGATAATTTGAAAAAGCATTCATCTCAGAGACTTATAAAGTCCTCTTCTTCAAACTTGATACAAGAGTTACAAACATCAAGCAAAGCATTCAGTCTCACTCTTTGTTGTTCTCTTACAAGCCACCTCCCAAGTTAATTGTCTACCTTTCTTTTGGCTGTATAAAAAATGTTGAAATATGTAAGCTGGTCTGAAAACCATAGTATAGTGTAAAAGCATCAAATAAACAATCCTACTAATAGAGGCTGAGATAGGAGAAGTATGATTTCAAGACCATTATATGGTACACAGCCAGACACTGTCACACACAAACAAGCAGAAAGCGTATATGGATTGTACAATATTGGACCTACTTCTCCAATTACCAAATTAGAGAGACCATTGAATGACAGTCAACAAATTTTTAATTCCTCATATTTTTGGATTTCAATCAATTAGGATATATTGGTAATATTAATTTTCATATTAAGATATTGAGAAAAAGTAATTGTTACTTCCTGTCGTTTTTGTTGTAAGAGGTGGAATTAGGTTTGTGTGGGTTTGTTGAAAGATTACTTTCTTGCTTGTTCTGGAGTGTAGTTTTGCTCCTTATGTTGATATTTTCCATCTATTATCCTTTGTAGGGCTGGATTTGTGGAAAGATATTGTATAAATTTGGTTTTGTCATAGAATATCTTGTTTCTCCATATATGGTAATTGAGAGTTTTGCTGGGTATAGTAGCCTGGGCTGGCATTTGTGTTCTCTTAGGGTCTGTTATGACATCTGCCCAGAATTTTCTAGCTTTCATAGTTTCTAGTGAGAAGTCTGGTGTAATTCCGATAGGCCTGCCTTCATATGTTACTTGACCTTTTTCCTTTACTGCTTTTAAAGTTCTTTCTTTGTCTAGTGCATTTGGTGTTTTGATTACTATGTGATGGGAGGAATTTCTTTTCTGGTGCAGTCTATTTGGAGTTCTGTAGGTTTCTTGTATCTTCATGAGCATCTCTTTCTTTAGGTTAGGGAAGTTTTCTCCTATAATTTTGTTGGAGATATTTACTGGCCCATTACCTTGGGAATCTTCATTCTCTTCTATACCTATTATCCTTAGGTTTGGTCTTCTCATTGTGTCCTGGATTTCCTGGATGTTTGAGTTAGGAGCTTTTTGCTTTTTACATTTTTTTTTGACTGTTGTGCCAATGTTTTCTATGGTGTCTTCTGCCCCTGAGATTCTCTCTTCTATCTTATGTATTCTGTTGTCAATGCTTGCATCTATGACTCCTGATTTCTTTCCAGGTTTTGTATCTCCAGGGTTCTCTCTCTTTCTGATTTCTTTATTGCTTCTATTTCCATTTTTAGATTCTGGATGGCTTTGCTCATTTCTTTCACCTGTTTGATTGTGTTTTCCTGTAGTTCTTTAAGGGATTTTTGTGTTTCCTCTATAAGGGCTTCTAGCTGTTTACCTGTGTTCTCCTGTATTTCTTTGAAGGAGTTATTTATGTCTTTCTTAAAGTCCTGTATCATCATCATGAGAAGTGATTTTTATATCTGAATCTTGCTTTTCCGGTGTGATGGTGTGTCCAGAACTTGCTATGGCAGGAGAACTGGGCTCTGATGATGCCAAGTAACCTTGGTTTGTGTTGCTTATTTTCTCCCACTTGCCCCCCCCCCTGCCTGCACCCCCACCATCTGGTTATCTCTAGTGCTACCTGCCCTGGCTAAATCTGACTGGAGCCTGTCGTAGTTGTCTCAGAACTCCTCAGAGTCAAGCTGTCTCTGTGATCCTGTGATTCTGGGATCCAGTGATCCTGGGCTTGTTAGAGCACCTAAGTGAAGCATCCTCTCAGTATTGTGGGACTGACTGCAGAGTTTGTGCCCAAGGTCTGCTCAGGGCACCAGCCCAGACAGATGGGAAAGAACCCGTGTCACTGGGCTGGTGGGGTTCCTGTGTGCCTGGGTCCCGCAGGTCCTAATTATTCCTGGTGTTGGGACAGATGTTATGTCCTCCTCAACTCTGATCCTGGGCATGTTAGAGTGCCTAGGAGTGGAGCTTCCTCTGGGTGTTGTGGGACTGGCTGCAAAATTTGGGCCCAAGGTCTATTTAGGGCCCTGGCCCAGACAGACCGGAAGCAACCCGAACCACTGGGCTGGTGTAGTTCTTGTGTGCCTGGGTCCTGCTGGTCCCAGTTACTCCTGGTTTTGGGGCAGATGTTGTAGAAGTAAAACTTTTATCTGACTCCCTGAACCTACAAAGGCCAGCCTCTTGGTTTTGTTCAGATGAAGAGCTATTTACTGTGTAAAAAGCTTCCGAGCATGACCAACCAGAATCCAGCTCTCCCCCATGCTTTTTAGAGTGTGAGGAGGCTTTGAAAGAACACACCCAGCGCACTGGGTGCCATTACACTAATCTTTTCTTGCACTCCTGTAAGATAGCCAGTGAAAAAGAACAAGAGGGTGCCTAGTCATTACACAGAGTAGTAGGAACTGGCTCACAGGGTTGTCTGGGAGGAAACAGCATGTCATGCAGGCTTACCTCCATGATGCAAGGGTTCCAAGCTCTGCCAGGAGGAAATTACTTCCATTTCTATGGCCCTTGGGCAAGTACTAGAAAAATCTCATTTGTAGCTAACCAGGTTTTCCTGTTTGAGCTTCCACCCATTTTCTCAGTGCTATTGTTTAATTAAGAAAAGGCAGGGGGTTTTTGCCTTATTTTCCACCAGATCTCAGAATAAAACAAAACAAAAGACTCCTACACTGTAATACTATGGCAACATCAAAATTACACAAAAAACTCCCAAACTGTTTCTGCCCTTATCACGGTAACAATCAATCACTCCGCAAAGGTTCAGTTTGCAAGACCAGCCATGAGGCAGTACTCAGAGGGACCCAGCATGGCTCTGCTTCTCCAGGGAGCTCTCATGAAACAAGGCCTCTGTGGAAAGGGCTTATTCTGGAAGTGAACTCATCAAGTACTTAGAAGAGAACATGAAAGAGACAGCAGGTAAGGAACTGAGTTCAAGGTTTCAAGCCAGTCACTCTGGTCAGCCACTGGAACCCTGTACCACCAGGAAACTCTTTTAGACAGTATCAAAAGTTATTTGCCTCCATAAAGGAGAGAAAAAGGGTGGTTATTTTCATCCTTGGTTATCACTGAGTAAGAAAAGCTTTCATTGCTTTGACTTTCTGAATCTCTCTCCATATTCGTGATACAAGTCATGGATAGAAGGAACAAGAGCAAGTTGTTATAGGTTCCATACATTACACAGAGACTGCACATGTGAAGCTACTATGGTCCAACACCCAAGACTTCACCTTCCAGTTAAGAATGGTGCAGAAGTGTGAATGGAATCCAAGGAGAGACAGTATTCTGCTTTATTCAGGATGCCTGAAGACAGAAAATACCCCAATAGATGGACAAAATTCCAAATCTTTGAACATGATCTATGGGCTGGGGACATTTATCCCAATGGCCTGATCTTGGCTGTACAAAATAGAGCCACCCTTGTAGAGAAAAAAAATGGGCAACATGTTTAGAAATTAAAACTACACAGTGTTTTGACCCCAGAGAATTTATCACTCAGATATTCTTGCAAGGTTGGAGAGGAAAACAGACAGACCTGTTTTCATGAGACAGTAGGTAAGGAACTGAGTTCAAGGTTTCAAGCCAGTCACTCTGGTCAGCCACTGGAACCCTGTACAATGAGAACACTGTAAATGCTGAGCATGGGCAGCAATCCAAGCTTTTTTCCTGTGCATCTAGCTAAGCAAACTACAGTTGCTTTACCAGACAGGATTCAAAGCAGCTATTCAAGACCAATGAGAGGCCGTTAAAATGTGTGTGTGTGTGTGTGTGTGTGTGTGTGTGTGTGTGTGTGTAAGTGTATCCAAAAATATTCATTAAGTTTATTTTTTATTTTAATTTTGACTACTTTATTTAATTTTTGAACTTGAGGTAGCTTTGAGACATGAGACAATATATGTAAGACACTATTTAATGTCAAGAATTCAGAAGAGAAATAGCAACTTATAAATTAAGTGGTTCCATACCAATATTGTCCTCTTTTAAATAATAAAAAAGAGAAGGGCTGTGTCAAAGCAAAACAAGGTTGAGCAGTTCTGGTTTTGGTGACTGGTGAATTAAACATGCGAGACTTGGACCAACAAATCGTGTGAAGTTAACAAGAAACTTTAAAATATATAGAATTATATACTGATGGTTAAACTTCATCGTCTGATTGATAGCACCAAGATCAACGTGAGTGATAAGGTTCTGGGCATACCCAGAAACAATTACCTAGTTCAGATTAATTGAAATAAGACACATTCACTGTGGTTTGCATCATTTGGTGCACTGGAGTCCTGAGATTAATTAAAATAAACAATAATAATAATAATAATAATAATAATAATAATAATAACAACTTATGAATTAAGTGATTCCATACCAACTTCCCCCTTTCTCTGACTCCAGACTCAGATGCACTGGGAACAGTTCTGGCTTGCATGTCTTCCCCACCTTGATGAACGGTACCCACAAACTGTGAGCCATGAGAAGCCATTCTTTCCTTACATTGCCTCCACCAGGATTCTGTAACAGAAGCAAGACAAAGAACAAATCCACAAAACCTTATTTAACCCATAGGTGTAGAATGAGTAATGGCGAGTCATTGTAGTATTTGCCTGCTTGCTTGCCTGCTTTCTTTCTTCCTTCCTTCCTTCCTTCCTTCCTTTCTTTCTTTCTTTTATTTTTTTGGAGCTTTTGTGGAGTTTGTGTATGTTTTTGTGTGTTGTTTGCTTTTTCTTTTATTGAAAATATATTCTTTCTCATGTGATATATCCTATTATGTTATATATCTTTATATTATATATATATATATGAATATGTATCAATTATAGTTTCTCCTCCACCCACCCTTCCCAGTTCCTCCCTACCTTCTCTCTCCTCCAGATCATTAAAATACAACAGGCTTCCAAAAGATTACAACCAAACATGACAAAATAAAATGTAATGAGATGAAGCAAAAACTCATATCAAAGTTGTATATAGCAACCCAACAAGAGGAAAAGTGTCCTGAGGACAGGCACAAGAGTCAGAGACCCACTTCTTCTCAAATTCATGAGTGCCATAAAAATACTTAGCTAACAGCTATGATATATACGTAGAGGACCTGGTGCTGACCCATGTAGGTTGTGCTTGCTGGTTGAGTCTCTATGAGCTCATATCTGCCTCACTTACTTCATTCAGAGAGCCTTGTTCTCCTGGTATCCTCCATTCCTACAATCTCTCTGCCACCTCTTCTATAGAATTTCCTGAACTCTGAGGTGACAGATTTGATGGAGTCATCTCATCTAGAGCCAAATGTTCAAAGGTCTTTCTCCTCTCTCTCTCTCTCTGTATCTCTGTCTCTCTATCTCTCTCTGTCTCTCTATGTATATGTGTATATATATATATAAATACATATATTAATATATAATATCACATATTATATATTGTACAAGGTTCAAGGGGGCCTCATGAAAATCCCCAAACAATTCAGGCTGTTGCACACACACATACACACACATACAATAAATGAATAGATAAATATACAAAGTTATAAACTAATAGAGTCCATTTAAATAAAACATAATTCACTGAACCAAAACTTGAAGTCTAGAAGTGAGGTAGCCATGTTATAGTACAATCCAATTGTAGCTTCCCTACACTGGGTGATGTCTGGACTCACAGAGCCTGACCTATCTCTAGTGTTCTTGGTTTGTTTTTGGTTTTGTATTAGATAGTCACTTGTTATCAGGATTTCATCAGTAAAATGCCCAAATTCCTTTCATGTTAGTGTTAAGTCTATTCCCTTGGCAATGGTCCCATCAGCCCATCTTTGTCTCTGACTATCACCAATATCACCCACCTACATGAACCATCATTAATATTTTCAAACTTCAATGCAAACCACAAATGAATAATGATGCTATTATCTTTGCAATAACCCAACAAATCTAAAGTATTCTAAAATATAAAGTTTATTGTAAAAATATTCACCCTAGGGTGCTCTAACACACCCAGGATCAGAGGTGAGGAGGACACAACACCTGTCCTGACACCAGCAGTAACTGGGACAAGCAGGACCAGGCACACAGGAACTCTGCCAGCCCAGTGGCTCAGGTTCCTTCCATTCTGTCTGGACTGTTGCCCTGAACAGACCTTGGGCACAAGCTCTGTAGCCAGTCCTAAAACACCCAGAGGAAGTTCCACTCCTAGGTGCTCTAACAAGCCCAGGATCACAGGATCCCAGAATCACAGGATCCCAGAATCACAGGATCACAAAGACAACTTGACTCTGAGGAGTTCTGACACAACCAGGATCACAGGAAGGACAGGCTCAAGTCAGATTTAGCAAGGGCAGGTAGCTATAGAGATAACCAGATGGTGCAGGGCAAGAGTAATAATATAAGCAACAGAAACCAAGGTTACTTGGCATCATCAGAACCCAATACTCCCACCATAGCAAGTCCTGGACACTATCACACAGGAAAAGCAAGATTCAGATTTAAAATCACTTCTCATGATGATGATACAGGACTTTAAGAAAGACATAA
>NW_022196901.1:4755601-4770746 GCF_008632895.1 Mastomys coucha
ATCCAATGGTCTCTCTAATTTGGTAATTGGAGAAATAGGTCCAATATTGCACAATCCATATACACTTTTAGCTTCTTTGCTCATGACAGTGTCTTGCTGTGTACAACATAATGGTCCTGAAATCTTGCTTCTCCTATCTCAGCCTCTATTAGTAGTATTGTTTATTTCATGTTTTTATACTATACTATGGTTTTCAGACCAGCTTACATATTTCAAAAGTATTTATACAGCCAAAAGAAATAGAGATAATTAACTTGGGAGGTAGCTTGTAAGAGAACAACAAAGAGTGAGACTGAATGCTTTGCTTGATGTTTGTAACTCTTGTATCAAGTTTGAAGAAGAGGACTTTATAAGTTACTCTTTCTCTGAGATGAATGCTTTTCCAAATGACAACCAATGAACCAGATTCAATGAACCCTCACCTATTGTCTGTGCCATCTCCAAGCAGAACCATTGTCCATTGAAACAGTTGGTGAATGACTTTATGGATAGACCATCTTAATACACACACCATCTCATAAATGAATATAACCTGTTCTCTGTGGGCTGAGAATAAAGTCACTCACTCAAGTCAAATAGCTTTGACCATAGCAGGAAGTCTGTATCCAAAAATCGTGCCTACAATTCATTCCTTGGAACAACAGAACTGTCAACTCTCAGCTTAGCTACAATGGAGGTAAAATCCTTTGGTGATGTGAGGGTCATTGAAGTACACAGCCTTATTACAATGAAATACAATGTCTAAAAATTGTTCTTATTTTGGGCTTCTACCACAGTAAGAGCCAAAATTTTAAGCTCTACTGAATTCAAAACAAACAAACAAAAAGACTTTATATATTTATGTTAATTTAAGAAAATACTAGTAGTAATGTATTATTTTGAAATATACAGTTAATATGTTTGGAGTTATTTAAAATTATATTTATATTGAGAAAAACATGGTATTTTCAGTATTGCTGTAAACAAGCATCTACAAAAGACTGTTAAACTGATTGTTGTTTTATATAAACAACTTTTTTAATATTTTTGATTGCTATAATATTTTATATATTTTAAAGAATATGACAAAAAAAGATATTGTAGGTATTTAAGGGGGGTCTCTGGGAGGAGTTGGGGTACAAAAGGGAAACAATAATGTGATTTAATTCTATTTACTTAAAATATGTTTTTAAATGTTAACAAATTCAGAAAAATTGAAGTTATGTAACTTTTTTCATCATAATGCAATATAACTTGAAAAAAAATTCACCCTATGCATATTGAACCTTATCTCATGGAAATCAAACAATTTGCCTAGACCTTATTCCAGAAAAGTGTCCTGGTAATTCAATTTTCCAAAATATTTGTTATTGAAACATTTCCTGAGTACGGTCCCTGGGTTTTTATTTCCAGTTTTGATAGCAAATATAGAGACATTTTATACATAATCTCCAAGTACAACTGCAATGTTCCATAGCCTGGATGAAACATTAGAGATTGTCTAATCTTAAGAACCTATCGTGTGTGTGTGTGTGTGTGTGTGTGTGTGTGTGTGTGTGTGTGTGTGTGTGTAAACTGAAACATAATGGGGTGAAATGGTTTCTTCAGGGTCTAACAAAGCAGAGTTGGGCTTCGGGTGACTCTTTTTTCCAGCTAAGGGCTTTTTCTGCTCCTTTTGGAACTAGGAGATTCTATTGAAAACAAATTGGTTGAAGATCAAACATCAAAACAGTCAAAAGGGCACATGTGTCAGAAACAGATATAGCTAGCCAAGGAGGAAGTCACTCGGTGTGTCTAAGTTATGGTTACTGAAATGTTAATGACAAATGACAGTTTTAATTTCCTTTACATTCTCTAATTAAAATAACATTTGCATTCCTAGTAGATATTTTAGAAATGGTCAAAATAAAAAAAAAAAATCTACCATTTCATCCTTGTTGGAATATTTCCCCCATATGAAGAAGACCTTGTCAAAACAGATTTAATACAAAAAGTAATAAAATGGCTTGTTATATCAAAACTGGCTAAATTTAGCAGACAGACATCAGTAACACTTATATAGAAGGTGACCTGCTTAGATGTGACTTCAAGAGGTTCTGCTATGAGAGAGTATGACTGATTGACAACCTCCAACTGCCACACTTTGGAGTGACCCAGATCATTCATGATCCACATTGTCCCTGGGCTGCCTGTGCGGGCGACAGTGATGACTGGAAGGCTGGAATCAAGCCTCCCCTATCCTCCTGCAAACCGCGAAAGAGCAGCTTCGCTGGTGCCCAGCCCAGATGCCCAGACAAGTGTTTCTCACAACTGCACCATGATGCAAAATTCCTCCTGTTCAACTTCCCTCCTGTTTCGATTTTTTGGGTTTAGGACCTTCATTGTGATAAACTGCTGCTCATCCTTTGGGGAATGTATCTTTGTGGTAGAGGGTTTGCTCAGCATGAGCAGGGCCCTGAGTTCTACTGCTGAAAAGAAAAACAAACAAACAAACAAACAAACAGAACCTTTTCACCCCGTCTTATAATTTGTTTCCTAAGAATGGATTCGAGTGCTTAGTCACCAGGAAGTCGTGTTGCTTGAGAAAGATTAGGGGGTGTGGCCTTGTTGGAAGAAGTGCATCGCTGGGTTGGGCTCTGAGATTTCAGAAGCTCAGTCTAGGCTTTCTCTTCCTGCTGTTTGCAGATCTGGATGCAAAACTCTCAGCAACTCTTCCCGCACCAGGTCTGCCTGCACAGCATCATGTTCCCTGCCATGATGATAATCGACTAAACCTCTGAAACTGTAAGCTAAGCCCCAGTTAAATGCTTTCTTTTATAAGAATTGCTGTGGTCGCAGCACAGCACCTCTTCACGGCAGTAGAATGCTAAGACAATGAGTGCCCTGACAAAGCACCCACTGATCACAGAGAACTTGACAAATACTTTTTGTTACTAATATATCGTGGTAACCATACCATTTGTTGTACATTCACCTACATATACATACCTCTCTACAGTTAGACTAAGGGTTGTGCACGAAGATAGTTGCCATAAATAAGTGAAGAGCCACATAATTCAAGAGAGCACACCTATCCCAAGCTCTAACGCCCTACTCACAGAAGACAAAGGGTCCTCCTCCTGACCTGGAGATACTTAGCACCCTTACATTTACTCAAAAGAAAGTGTGCTAAGTGCTCAGAAGCTGATAGTCTTAAAGAGGGGCAAAATAGAACACAGGACGAACTAAAGGAGGGATGGTGTTTGGATAATTGAAGTTGAAAATAGCTGACTCTGAAGTATGGGTTTTCACAGCTCCCAATCTGAAACTGGTAGAGAAAGGGGCGGGTCGGGGTAATGTGTCAGGACCCAGTCAAAAGAGTGGTGAACCACACCTTGCAAAACTGAGAGAGGCTCCAGGGGGAAAGGTAGAGGGCCTTGTAACCGAGGTGCATTCTGTACCCGGAGTTCTTCTTGGACATGATTTTCATGCCTCCTGTGTTAAACATTTATAAAACATGCTCTTTTTTTTGTTAGATGTCAGATCATAGCTATAGCACCCAATCTGGTCAGTGTACCCTGAATACGGTCTTCTGCCTTCCTTTTATGCTTTCCCAGATATAATCTAGAGTATTGCTAAACAATTATGTTTGCTCTGAGATAGTTACGGGAAAGGGATATTCTGTTAATATTTAATATGTTCTTCTACTGACATTTATTTACATGTTTTTCTGATCAAGCTTTTTTATGAACTCAAATAACCTTCCTTGGATCATTGCTTCCTTTGTTATTTGTGTATAAAAGTACATTGGAACCAAAACCAAGCAGTTGATAGCATCAGCCCCATTCTTTCAGGTCCAGCCGATGGCACCTGCACAGGTCTACTGAGAAGTCAACCGGATTGAAGCATCATAAATGCTGAGGCATGCCTTCGTGTGTCTTAGTGAGACACAAAGGTAGTGACTATCTTAAGTACTGGTCGTAGCTGATCTCTTGAATTTGGAAAGGCTCTTACGGCTTTTCTGATCTTATGTTCTGTATAGTTAAGTCGTGGGCTGATGTTGCATTCACACAGGCACAGGAACACATGGTGTGTGTGAGAGGGTGTCAGGCATAGAAAAGACGGGAAAGAGCACCCCGACCAATCAGAACAGCCTTCTTGAGTTCCTGTATCGGAAAGGGACAGTTATGTTATCTCCAAGATGTCTCCTAGCCAAAAATTGTATGAAAATTCACCAATGTCGTGGTCCAGGCAATAATTCACACACACACACACACACACACACACACACACACTATACTGTTCATCGGGCTTCAGTCTATTCTTTCTGAAGTCTGGACACACCACAAGGATGTAAAAACATAGCTAAGCCTATGGGTTTCCAGCTTTCTTTCCCCTGGGTGGTCCTAATCCTCATCTGTATGAAGGAGCCTCTCAATGATGCAGTGGAAACAGGTGAAATTTTTCTCCTATTGAGCCGCAGTATCTTGGAAAACACGAAGTTTAGGCTCCAGGTGAATGTTCGTTCCCTACAAGTACCAGAGTACTTAAGATTCAGACAGAACACTGTACCCAGTGGAAGAATAGTGTCCGGACCCTAGGGAGAAGATAAGCGTTGAAGGCAGCTCTGATAAGTGGTAGATATTCTAAAGTATCAAATTCTGTGTCATGGTCAGTGAAGGGCGAGAGGAAGCCACAGCTTCCTTAACATGTTCTGCCTTGAACAGTCTTGGTTGTTCCAAACCATGCATGTGGGATGTCTCTCCGTGTGTGTGTGTGTGTGTGTGTGTGTGTGTGTGTGTGTGTGTGTGTGATCTGTGTGGTTTGTGTGCCTATATATGTCAGTGTGTGTGAGTGTGTATGAGTATGTGTGGTGTGTGAGTGTATATGTGTACAGTATCTGTGTGTGAGAGTATGTATGTGTATGGTGTGTGAGTGTGTATGTGTGTGAGTGTGTGGGTATGTGTTTGAGTGTTTGTATTTGTGGTGTGTGTGGTATGTGTGTAATGTGTATGATGTGTGTGAGGGTACATGTGTTTGTGTGTGGTATGTGTATTATGTGAGTGTGTGTGGTATATGTGAATTTGTGTATATGTGTGGTGTGTGTGTGGTGTGTGTACTTTGTGTTTGTGGTGTGTGTATGTGTGTGTGTGTCTGGTGCATATAAAGGTGCGTGTGTGTGATGTGTATACACGTACGTATGTGGATGTGTGTGATGTGAGTGTGTGATGTCTATGTGTGTGTGTGTATAGTGGGAGGATATGGTGCTGGGGGGTCTGTGTGAGTGTGTGAGTGTGTATGTGAGTGTATATGTGTGAGTATGTATGTGTATGTATGTGTGAGTGTGTATGTGAGTGTGTATGTCCTCTTCAAATCTTTCATCAGTATTTTATAGTTTCATTACAAAGTTCTTTTCACCTTTTTGAATAAATTTATCCCAAGTACTTTGTTTACTTAGTTTTGATTTATCTTTCAGTTGCTTCATAAAAAATTCTACTGACTGTTATATGTTGGTCTTATATTCTGTAATATAACTGAATTTAGCAATTTTAATGGTGTCTTAATTGAATCTTCAGGGATTTATATATACATAGATCATGTGGTATATATACACAGCGAAAGATGGATCCCTGATTTCCAGTGTGAATAACCCACATTTGCTTTTAAAATTACTTACTTTTGTTACGGTGTGAGTGTGTGTGTCTGTGACTCAGGGGTAGAGAGAGGAAGCACCTGTGCTTTGGAGTCAGTTCTCTCGGTCCACTGTCCATCCTTAGGTGGGTTCTGGGGCTCAAACTCAGGTCCTGGCTTCACCAGCTGAGCATATCGGTTGCCTAAGCGCTATCTGTTTCTGTCTGCATCTGCGTACGAGAGTAGAACAAGTTGCCCTATGTCAATGAATGATACTAGCTCACGCTTGTCTTTAGTAGCATGCATATCTAATTTAATTTTTAAAACGATAATCATTGTCAATTTCTTCTCAATTATACCAGGACCCCAACTAGCATCCCCTTCTTGCCTGGATCATGTGACAAACACATCCTGTTCTGTCAGCACCAAATCTCCTCTTCTTTACTCAGGTCGGTGCTGGGATTTTTACAGCCTGCATTCCCCAGATTCCCTTGCTCTCTGGATTCCTATTTTACTCTGTTGCTAGGGACTCATGCTAGGGCGTAAAAGGTGAGGCAAAGGAGAAAATCATTCCTTCCAGTTTTCCAGTTCTGGTCAGCATTGATAGCACATCTGCATCGTATTAGTCCTCTACTCTTTAAGAAACACTTAGCATCAGTTAAAATGCTTACCTTAGACAGTCAGCAGCTCCTCCGGACACTGAAAAGTTTACGCTGCAACCTCCTGCAAATGGGTGGGAGGGGGTGGGGGTGCGGGGGGAATTATGAACAATTAAAAAATATGGGAAGTCAAATCAAATATGGTGTTCCACTACCACCTCGTGGACAAAATTTATAACTGCAACACCAGTAGCCCAAGCTTTAGGGAATTTCAAACAACTTCCTAAAGCGTTCTTCAAAAGCCTGTTCTCCAGAAAATTGAAAATCTTAATGAATTTGATGACTCTCTAGACATACAACACTTACTAAAGTTAAATCATGGTCAGGTAAACTATTTAAACAGCCCTATAACCCCTAAGGAACTAGAAGGAGTCATTAAAGTCTCCCAACGAAAAATAAATAAATGAACAAACGAACGAATAAATAATAAAAAGCCCAGGGACAGATGGTTTTATCATAGAATTCTACCATATTTTCAAAGAAGAGCTAATACCAATACTCCTCAAATTATTCCACAAAATAGAAACAGAAAGAACACTGTCAAACTCATCCTGTGAAGCCACAGTCGCCCTGATACCCAAACCACACAAAGACTCAACAAGGAAAGAGAACTTCAGACCAATTTCTCTTATAAACATTGATGTAAAAATACTCAATAAAATACTCACAAGCCAAATCCAGGAACACATCAACAATATCATCCATCATGATCAAGTAGATTTCATTCCAGGGATGAAAGTATGGTTCAATATATGAAGATCCAGTAATGTAATCTACCACATAAATAAACTGAAAGAAAAAATCACATGATCACATCATTAAATGCTGGAAAAGCCTTTTGACAAAATCCAATATCCTTCATGTTAAAAGTCTTAAGAGAAATTATGGATGCAAGACACATACCTAAATACAATAAAAGCAATATACAGCAAGCCAATACCCAACATCAAGTTAAAAGGAGAGAAATTTAAAGCAACTCCACTAAAATTGGGAGCAAGACAAGGCTGCCCATTCTCTCCATATCTATTCAATGCAGTCCTTGAAGGTCTAGCTAGAACAATAAGTCAACTAAAGGACATCAAGGGTACCCAAGTTAGGAAGGAAAAAGTCAAAGTATCCAACTCAAAATTCTACCAGAGAACTTCTACAGCTGATAAACACCTTCATCAAAATAGCTGGACACAAAATAAACTCAAAAAAAATCCATAGCCTTCTTTATACAAACAATAAAGAGACTGAGAGACAAATTAGGGAAGCAACACACTTTATAATAGACACAAATAATTTAAAGTATCTTGGTATGACTCTAATCAAGCAAGTAAAAGACCTGTATGATAAGAACTTCAAGTCTCTGAAGAATCTGAGGAAGATATCAGAAGATGGAGAGATCTCCCCTGCTCATGGACCAGTACAGTAGGATTACCAAACTGAAAATGGCCATGCTACCAAAAGCAATCTACAGATTCAATGCAATTCCCATCAAAGTTTCAATGCAATTCTTTATAGACTTTGACAGAGCAATTCTCAGCTTCATGTGGAAAACAACAACAATAAAAAAAAATCCTGAACAATAAAAGAATTTCAGAAGGAATCACCATCCCTGATCTGAAGTTATACTACAGAGGAATAATAATAAAAACTACATGGTTTTGTTATAGGAACAGACAGATTGATCAATGAAATAGATTCAAAGACCCTGAAATAAACCAACACACCTATAGACACTTGATTTTTTTTACAAAGAAGCCAAGACAATACAATGGACAAAAGAAAGCATCTTCAACAAATAGTGTTTTTCTAACTGGATGTCTGCATGTACAAGAATGCAAATAGATCCATATTTATTATAATTTATCAGCCTGTACAAAATTCAAGTCCAAGTGGATCAAGGATTTCAATGTAAAACTGGATACACTAAATCTAATGAAACAGAAGTGGGGAATAGCCTTAAACTCATTGGTACAGGAGACAATTTCCTGAACAGAACTCCAATGGCTCAGGCTCTAAGACCCACAACTGATAAATGTGGGACCTCGTGAAACTGAAAAGCTTCTGTAAGGCAAAGGACATGATCAAAAGGACAAAATGGCTGCCTACAGATTGAGAAAAGATCTTCACCAGCCCTGCATCTGACAGAGGGCTAATATCAAAAATATATAAAGAACTCAAGAAAGTAGACATCAACAATGCAAATAATCCAACTAAAAAATGGAATACAGAGTTAAACAGAGAATTCTCAACAGAGGAACTGGAATGGCCAAAAAACACTTAAAGAAATGTTTAATGTCATCAGAGAAATGTAAATCAAAATGACTCTGAGATTCCACCTTATACCTTTCAAAATGGCTAAGATCAAAAACTCCGGTGACAGCACATGCTGGCAAGGATGTGGAGCAAGGGGAACTCTACTCCATTGCTGCTGGGAGTGCAAACTTGTAAAACCACTCTGAAAATCAATTTAGTGGTTTCTTAGAAAACTGGGAATAGTTCTACCTCAAGACCTAGCTATATCACTCCTGGGCATATACTCAAAAGATACCCCACTATATCACAGGAACACTTGTTCCACTATGTTCATAGCAACTTTATTTGTAATACCCAGAAACTGGAAATAACCTACATGTCCCTTGACTGAAGAATGGATAAAGAAAATGGATACACATCATCATCTATGGGAGTGACCCTAGCTTAGATTCCTACCAGAAGGGGATACAGAGACTGACGTGGCCACCTTTTGTAGCCAGACAGGACTTTTTTTTTTTTTTTGGAGGGAAGGGGACATCAATCCACCCACAAAACATTCAGACCAAAATCTGTCTGGCCTACAAGATGTACAGAAATAAAGATGGAGAAGAGACTGGGGGAACAACCAACAAATGACTGCCCCAACTTGACACCCATCCCACATGTGAGAGCCAACCCCTGACACTATTAATGATACTCTGCCATATTTGTAGACAGAACCTAGCATAACTGTCTCCTGAGAGGCTTCATCCAGCAGCTGATGGAAGCAGATGCAGAGATCCTCAGCCAGATATCAGGAGGAGCCTGGAGTGACTTGTGGAAGAGTAAAGGGGCAGGGGTAGAAGTGAGCAAGTGGGAGAGGTCAAGGACAACACAAGACCTACAGAGTCAACTAACCTGAGACCATGGGGGCTCACAGAACCTGGGCCACCAACCAGGGAGCATGCAGGAGCTGGACCTAGACACCCCCTCTACACATTTACAGCAAATGTACAGTTTGGTCTTCATGTTGGTCCCCTAACAAGTACAGTGGAGTACAGTCTTTGTTCCCTGCCATTGGTCTGCCTGGTTGGACCTCAGTGGGACAGGATGTGGGGTGGTACCCAAGGGAGGCTCCTCTTTTCTAAGGAGAAGGATGGTTGTATACATATGTATACATATATATATGACCAGCCAAAATTTTACAGTCATTCCTAATACATCATCTGTGTTCATATCAGATCATGAAACCAACTACTTTAATCAGAGACCATCTGTTGTGTGTAATTTTTAAATCCACACTATTGCTTTCCCAGGGCTGCACTCTCTCTCATCTTGGCTCTAAGAACAAGCTGCCCGCTGGTCCCACCGCCTACATAGCACTGCCAATGGCCAGTTGTTTCCCTAACGGGAACTGCGTTCCCTCAACCTCACAAGGCCAACTCCACCAAGCCTCTAACAACTGCCCAGGTTGTACTCTTATTCTGCTCACCTTTGTTCCATGGATGGAAAACACCGGACAGTTCTAACACTTTAAAACCAGCCATAAACACAACTGTTGGGTGCAGAAGCTATTGCCCTAGCCTCATCAGCTATCCTGGAGCAGAATCCTGCCAGTGGTGCCACAGGTTCTACTTGCCCCGGGGCCTTACATGCTGTTTGCCCTGCTTTCCCCAAAGCCTGGCCAAAAAGCCACCTCTCTATCTCGTCCCCTCTTCTTCCTCCTGGAACCCGGAATTCCCACCTTTTTTGTTCTCCCAACAGTTAGCTCCCACTGTCTTTTTTGACACAATCAAGAATCAATTAGGGAAACAATACCTCCACCTACAACCATCCATAAATTTGTCCAGTGATTCCAAATTTTCCACTTCTAAAATAATTGTATTTAAATAACCTTGCTACTTGCAATATTTGTGCCAGATGTCACTTTAGCAGAGTTTAATCACATTTAGGTTTCAAACTGATATGGAAATAAAATTAAATATATCTCGTCTCAAAATATAAGACACTTGACTTGAGACAAGGAGAAAATTACTTCAGCTTACATATCAGCATAGCATAGAATGGGGATCTAGAGTGTGTTTAAAAAGAGTCAGAAGCTAAATGCTTCTCAGGTCAGCAGGTGAGGGGGTGTGCCACCAAACTCAATGACTTGAGTTCTGTATCTAGGTCACATGCTGTAGAAAGAGAAAACTGATTCCCACAGTGTCCTCTAACACAGGCACACACACACACACACGAACAAAAACAAAACACAAACATAGATGTTATGGGTTGCGCTGATGCTGCTTGTGTTCTGATGTTAATTCTGCTTCCTCGAGAGGGGCTGCTCCACCCCCACCCCGTGCCCCAAGCAGCAGATCATGTACCCAGGAGATCTCATGTGAACCTTTTCCCCATTTTAACTGGTCAAATAAAGGCTAAAGCCTGTGATTCAGCAGTGGAAGGAAAAGGTGGGACAGGAGGTTTTTTGGAGGAGGTAGGGGTAGGAGGAAGAAGAGAAGGAAGGAGAGAGGAGAGAGGAGGAGCAGGAAGATGGAGCAGAACCAAGTGGCCAGGAGAAACTGCAAGTATTAAAGGGTCTCATAGCTGAGTAGTCAGTTAGTATAGTGCTAGATCTACCCAATCTAGCCATATAGCTTATAAATATAATAATTGGATTGTGTGTTTTTTATATGAGCTTATTACAGTTGGAAACACTGCAACATACATAAATAAACAAATAAATAAATGCACATAAAAACTTTTGGATTTTCTAATAGTTGTAAAGCAATATATATACATGTACCATGCATGTACACTGCGTGTGCATGGGTGTATGCACACACACACACACACACACAAATAAATAAATAAATAAATACTGGCCATGACCGGGGCTATTTGAGAAAGAAGAGAGACATTCAGATCATGTGGAGGAGGAGCTGGGGGAGGGGAGCCTGTGAGCAAAGCAGACCTGGGAGATTTTCCTGTCAAGGGGAAAGTGAGAGGGCCAGAGAGATAGCTGTGGGGATTTTGAGACAATAACTTGTGAATAGGGACTGAGAGAGCCTGGAGATGTTGACAGGTGCCACAGGTACAAGTAAGGGGAATGGTTTCTTTTGGGAGATGGGAACCTGTTTGACAAGTTCCTGAGGAATGCTTGATTTCCTTCCCTGGTCCAGCTTGAGCTCACTTACAGATATAAGGTCCTGCCTGAGACCTAATAGACACACACACACAGATACATACACACACACATACACACACACACTCACAAACACTTGTTCACTCGCTTTCACCTACTCTTTTTCTCTCTCCAAAGTACACCTAGAAGCCGTCTCCTCCAAGGCATACATAGAAACTGGAAGGACAGTTTCCGGCTTGTCTTGGAGTTGGTCATTCAGAAATGCTCAGGTGGTAACACTTGTTTTCTATGGACCCTGGGCCATGCTCACTAGGAAAGAGTGTTGCAGAGGCCAACAAGTATGTGAACAGGCCTTGAAAGCATTCATAACCAGTGTCCAGTCACTTAGATATGGCTGCCAGTGTTTCAGTTGCGCCCATGAAATAAAACCTCAAAATTCTGAGTTCGGACATCCATACAGTTGAGCAAATAAGAGTTCTGTCTTAGTTAGGGTTTCCATTGCTGTGAAGAGACACCATGGCCAAGACGGCTCTTAGAAAGGAAAGCATTTCATGGGGGCTGACTTACAGTTTCGGTGGCTTAGTCCATTATCATCATGGTAGGAAGCATGGTAGCATGCAGGCAGACTTGATGCTGGAGAAGCTGAGAGTTCTACATCTGGATCCACAGGCAGCAAGGAGGAGACTGGATATGTTTCACACTCAGCATAACTTGAGTATTTAGGACCTCAAAGTCCCACCTCCACAGTGACACACTTCCTCTAACGAACCTCCAATCAGGTTACACAACCTGAAAGTGTTATTCCCTATGGCCAAGTACTCAACCACTTGAGTCTATGTGGGTCAAACCTATTCAAACCACCACATTCCAATCCCTGGTCCCCATAGTATTGTAGCTATAACATAATGCAAAATGCATTTAGTCTGACTTCAAAAGTCTCCATAGTCTGTCACAGTTCCAAGAATGTTTAAAAGTCCAAAGTTCAAGATCTCTTCTGAGATTTATCTAATTTCTCAACTATAATCCTCTATAAAATCAAAATCAAAAAGTAGATTACATATATTTTGAACATGTCATGACACAGGATATACATTACTGTTCCAAACTATATGGAAGGAAACATAGTGAGGAAATACTGGAAGAAAGCAAGACCAGAAACTGTTGCAGGATATTTGAGTGTGATCTAGAAAGACATTGTTGTAGTGTGGATCAGGTTTCACACATACCTTTAACCCAAACACTTTCTATTTATTATAAACAAGTACTCGTGGTATGGCTCAGCCCTAGCACACACCTTTAATCCAAGAACTAAATAAAGTGTGTGGTTTTCCCTTCTCCCCGGGATTGTTGCCACCAGCCCATGAGGAGGAAGGAAGCAGAGTTAACAAACAGGGTTTCACAGAAGGTACTCTACCCAACTTGTTCTATGAAGCCACAATTACTCTGATACCTAAACCACACAAAGACCTGACAAAGAAAGAGAAACTCAGACACTTTTCCTTCTTACTATCGATGCAAAAATACTCAATAAAATTCTTGCAAACCAAATCCAAGAACGCATCAAAATGATCATCCATCATGATGACATAGGCTTCATTCATCCCAGGGATGCAGGGATGGTTCAATGAATGGAAATCCATCAAAGTAATCCACTACATAGACAAACTCAAATAAAAAAAAAAAACATATAATCATCTCATTAGATGCTAAGGAAGCATTTGACAAAATCCAACATCTCTTCATGATACAAGTCTTGGAAAGATCAGGAATTCAAGGCCCATACTTAACATAGTAAAAGTAATATACAACAAACCAATACCCAACAACAAACTATATGGAGAGAAACTTGAAGCAATCCCACTAAAATCAGGGACTAGACAAGGCTGCCCACTCTCTCCCTACCTATTCAATATTGTACTTGAAGTCCTAGCCAGAGCAATTAGACAACAAAAGGAGATCAAAGGGATACAAATTGGAAAGGAAGAAGTCAAAGTATCACTATTTGCAGATGATATGATAGTATACTTAAGTGACCCCAAAAATTCCACCAGAGAGCTCCTAAACCTGATAAACAACTTCAGCAAAGTAGCTGGATATAAACTTAACTCAAGCAAGTCAGTGGCCTTCCTCTACACAAAGGATAAACAGGCTGAGAAAGAAATTTGGGAAACAACACCCTTCACAATAGTCACAAATAATATAAGATACATTGGAGTGACTCTAACTAAGCAAGTGAAAGATCTGTATGACAAGAACTTCAAGTCTCTGAAGAAAGAAATCGAAGAAAATATCAGAAGATGGAAAGATCTCCCATGCACATGGATTGGCAGAATTAATATAGTAAAAATGGCCATCTTGCCAAAAGCAATCTACAGAATCAATGCAATCCCCATCAAAATTCCAACTCACAGAGTTCTTCACAGAGTTGGAAAAAGCAAATTGCAAATTCATCTAGAATAACAAAAAACCTAGGATAGAGAAAACTATTCTCAACAATAAAAGAACTTCTGGTGGAATCACCACCCCTGACCTTAAGCTGTACTACAGAGCAATTGTGATAAAAAATTGCATGGTATTGCTACAGTGACAGGCAGGTAAATCAATGGAATAAAATTGAAGACCCAGAAATGATCCCACACACCTATGATCACTTGATCTTTGACAAAGGAGCTAAAACCATCCAGTGGGAAAAAAGGCAGCATTTTCAACAAATGCTGCTGGCTTAACTAGCAGTTAGTATGTAGAAAAATGCAAATTGATCCATTCCAATCTCCTTGTAGAAAGCTCAAATCCACATGGATCAAGGACCTCCACATAAAACCAGATACACTGAAACTGATAGAAAAGAAAGTGGAGAAGAGCTTCAAGCACATGGGCACAAGGGAAATTTTCCTGGACAGAACACCAATAGTTTATGCTCTAAGATCAAGAATTAACAAATGGGACCTCATAAAATTGCAAAGCTTTTTTAAGGCAAAAGACACTGTCAATAGGACAAAATGGCAACCAACAGATTGGGAAAAGATCTTTACCAATCCTATATCTGATAGAAGGCTAATATCCAATATATACAAAGAACTCAAGAAGTTAGACTCCAGAAAATCAAATAACCCTATCAAAAAATGGGGTACAGAGTTAAACAAAGAGTTCTCAACTGAGAAATACCGAATGGCTGAGAAGCACCTAAAGAAATGTTCAACATCCTTAGTCATCAGAGAAATGCAAATCAAAACAACCCTGAGATTCCACCTCACATCAGTCAGAATGGCTAGGATAAAAAACTTAGGTGACAGCAGATGCTGGAGAGGTTGTGGAGAAAGAACACTCCATTGCTGATGGGATTGCAAGCTGGTAAAACTACTCTGGAAATCAGTTTGGCGGTACCTCAGGAAATTGGACATAATATTATCTGAAGACCCAGCTATACCACTCCAGCGCATATACCCAGAAGATGCTCTAACATGTAATAAGGGCACATACTCCACTATGTTCATAGCAGCCTTATTTATAATAGCCAGAAACTGGAAACAACCCAAATGTCCCTCAA
>NW_022196901.1:4771736-4827984 GCF_008632895.1 Mastomys coucha
AATGTAAATAAAGAAAATATCTTAAAAAAAAAAAAAGAAGGAAATGAGGGATGTCTAAGTAACTGAGATCTCAAAAGCTGTGTGCTAAGGATGACATCACAAAACAGTGTTCAGTGCACTTAGGAGAGAAAGTCGATGAGAAAACACATTTAGTGATGAATGATTAAAAACAGTCTCTCAGGAGAATTCTCTGATTTTCTTTATTTTCTTATAGATGCAGTGTTTATTACTAATAGAGTTGTAACTTGTTTTCATTACATTGTGACCTGTGTAGATGTTCATGCTTCTGTACCTACATTACATATTCATAAAGCATGTAGATGCCCAATGTGTGTCATAAATTATGACAAGTGCTGGAGATTAACAGTATATGTAGAAAAATAACTCTACTACTATATTAAAACTTTATACCCAAGCATGCACAGAGAACAGAATCTCAGAAGTGATGATTTATTTCAAGCTTCAAAAAAATGAAAAAAAAAAAAAAACTTAAATGCATTCTTACATTCTATCCACATCACAGAGCTCTCATTACTAGCCTGACAAATACTGCATATATGAATGAATAGATACACCTAGTCACCAAAAAAAACATAGCAGATGTAACAGGGCCTTAGGGTCTTGCCCACGCTAGCTGCAAGGGAACGGTAGAGAAGTTCATTAGTGCCCACTTGAGAGAAACGTAGAACCCTAAAGAGGAAGAAGAGTAGAGAGGGGTCCTTCAGGGTCTACCAGTTGTTTCAGTCACCTTTCCATGCCTAGAAAGAAACAAAATTTTGACATTGTACGTGCCTGGAACTCTGTATCTGATACAGGAAAAGCAGGCAGTCAGGCAGTTAGGGCTTATTCTAATCAAGTAAGAAAAGGGTGGGTGGACTGCAGAGGAGCTTAGGCAATTGAGGTGTCAATAGTGGGCTACCTCAGAGTAACCTTTGGATCAGGAGTACTTCTGCTGGGTATTGATAACAATTGCTGTGCTTTGTAAACATTAAACACTTGATCCCTCTGAGCAGTATTGATTAACCTAGGTAACAAACGGAGAAGGACGAATGCACTTCCATTAAGATAATGGGCCTGAGAGCACACACCTATAATCCCAGCACTTGGAGGGTGAGGCAAGAGAATCACAAACCAAAATAACAAATAACAATTGTACCAAGAAAATTTGGGGTGTGACAAGATGGCTCAGTAATAAAGAGCAGTTGCTCTCCTTACAGAGGACCCAGATTCAGTTCCCAATACCTTCAGGAGGCCTCATCACTATCTGTAACTCCATCTGACCTCTAAAGGCCTATACACATGCAGTATGTAAAAATTTTCCAGATAAAACACCCATATGCAACACATAAAATAAAAATTTAAAACCCCTTTTAAAAAGAGATACAAAAGAAATTACCTTTAAAAAAAACCCTCTGGCCATCTTACAGCAAAGAATTTCATTCTTATTATATCTGAGCATTTCCTAACCAATGCTTATTTGTTTGTTTGTTTTTGTTTGTTTTAGAGACAAGTTCTCACCACATAAACAAGACTGGACTCAAATTTATACCAATCTTCTTACTCAGCTGTCAGAGTGCTGGTATTACAGGCTTGTGCCACCATGCTGGGCTCCACTTTTCTGTTTGTTTGTTGTTTGTTTTGTTTTTACATATTGGTACTCTCTTAATTGACCAGTTTTCAAAAGTGATACATATAATGCTCCCATGTCATGCCTAACACAAATATCACACAGTCAATATTAGTTATTTTTATTATGGTAAAAGTGGTTAAGAGCAGGGGCCCCAGGGTCGCTGGTTACACCTAGCCCACTTCCTGACAAGCAGCACTGCCTCAGGATGTGTTGATTAGGTCGCCATCAGTCTGAGCTTCCCCTCTCTCTACCCATCTTCAATGTGCTGCTCAAACTGTCCTAGATCCCTAAGCCCAGACGTTGAGTATTTTTTTTTAGGGGAGTTGTTTGATAATGTTTTCTCATGACAGAGTCCCACTTCATAACCCAGGCTATCCTGGAACTCACCACCACGTAGCCCAGGCTAGCAGTAAACTCATGGCAATTTTCCTGCCTCAACCTCTCAAGGGCTGACCCACCACAGTCAGCTTGAGCCTTAGTATCTTCATCTATAAAATTGGCATAATGCTAGCAAATAAAGTGAAGATTCAGTGATGTGTAACTGGCAGGGTGGTAGAACATAGTACTTCACAAAAATAGCAGCAATGATGAGGTCGAGAGCCTTAATCTCTCATTTTAAGAAATGTTTACTTAGGTTCCTATCCGACCATCTTTTTTGAGCCTATGTTGTCTTTTTGAGTTTATGTACTTTAAATAAAAATGACAAGGGTAACACTTTCACTTCCGTATGTGCACAAATATTTCCCCAAAATTTCATATTACTAATTTGTTTTAGGTGAGTAAGCTCAAAATATTTTATGTAGAAATGGCTACTAAGCTTTCCTTTTCTAAAATTTTGCATATTTTTAAGCTTAGCTTGCTCTCATATTTTCTGACAGCAATATATTTTCCTTTATTTTAATTAGCTTTCCCATGTGTGAGCAAAATATTAACATTTAAAAAATTTAAATGGGGTAAACAGAGTGGGTGCCACTAAGGTGAGCAAGTATGGAGTGGAGAGATGGGAGGTAAGAGAAGCAGAACGGTTTGTGCACTAAGAAGAGAGGCAGAACTGGAGATACAAGGGTGCGGAGAGACAGCCTCATGTGAGTAGTCTGAACTGCCACTTTAGACCATGGTGAGATCCTGGCTCATGCTGCCGATAAGGGCCCTGTCTGGAGAGAAAACTTAATATTTAAGGTAACAGGCTACCACATCTGACAAAACGGAAGACTCCGTTTCCCAGCAGGGCTTCCTCTTCTCTGCCAAACTCTGTCTGGGGAGCCTGACCTCCACAGCCTCTACCTGAGCAAGGTCTCATAGTCCTTGGCAAACCTACAAGTTCAGCTTCCTTTCTGACCCCCCTCACCCTGACACCACTCCCCTCACCCTCCCACCCCCACATAAGAACCTGCCTAGCAAGTACCTGGGATTCCTGAAATGCCTCTCCGTGTAAACAAGGCATTTCCAGTACTTTACACTCTAGCCAATGATTTACATTCACCCTGGAAACTTCTCCCCACTTCTTAAGATTCACATATAGCCCTTCTCTAACACAAATAAAAGTGTATGTGCACAAGCTGTTTTACTGAAGAGTGTCTAAGATAGCTGTTTCACTGAAAGCTGTCCAAAAGAGCTGTAACACTAGAATCCTCGGAGATGCCACCTCCCTCCTCCCAACCGCCACCCACCCACCCACACACACACACACACACACACACACGCGTACACACACACACACACACACACACACACACACACACACACGCGTGCGTGCATTCACTCTCAGCTGGACCAGGATCCAGCAGACCCCACTCATTCTGGGCTCCACTTTATCCTTCCAGCACGGTGCTCAGGTGTGCAGTGGTGTCTGTACACTCATAGGGAAGAAGTGGAATCCGGAACCACAGCTGGCATTCATGTGTATTCAACAGAACCTCCTGTATGAGCAGGTATGAGTGAGTGCCCTCTAGGCCCTGAGCAGTTCCCCCAGGCCTTCGACATTAGCCCAAAGGCCCAAGGCTCCACACTCGGAGGGCAGCAACTTATCTTTCCTTCTTTGCTTTTGGTCAGAGCCATCACCTGATTTAGATACCCTGAAAGGACATCTGGTGCCTCTGGCCAGAGTACCCTCTGATGTTGGCATAGGGTCCCTAAACCTCTGTCTGAAACCTGACAACTGAGGCACATGCTGGGAAGAAGGATCTACACAACCAAAGCAGAGAGAATGCTCCCTAGGCCACACAACCCTTCCGACCCCTTTTCCCAGCCAAGGACAAAAAGGGCGCCTGCCACTCCTTCAGCTGGTTCAGTCTCTCCCTCTGCTTGTGGCCCCACCAAGAATCTGGAGATCTGGGCATCCGTAATTAATGCCCTGCCTCACCTGGGTTGGATTTTGCCAAAGTCACATGTCACCATTCTAAATGAGCAGTCTTTTCCAGAGCCAAACGACAAATAGCCGCACACTCGTCCGCTGGCTTCAGGCTTGAGACAGAACCACCCAATCCTCTGGCCCCCCAGGACCCCTAACCTCACCAACAGGCCCTCTCTCCTAGGCCTCTCCCCCAAGAGCTGGGATGCAGGAGGAACCTGCTGAGCAGGCACTAACAGGAACTAACTGGAGCAGGCTGGCGGTGGCAGGATGCTCCTCTCCACCAGGCCAGGTGTGAATGGCATCTGGGCAGGAAGAGCCCTCCAAATCCAAGACAAATGCTCTGAGCAGACTAACTGCATGTAACTATTGCCTGTTAACTTAGCTAAAACTACAAAAAAAAAAAAAAAAAAAAAAAAAAAAAAAAAAAAAAAAAAAAAAAAAAAAAAAAGGGTGGAGGCTTGATGCTGACAAAGCCTGAAGCAACTCAGCACACCCAAAGCCTAGAATTTTCATGCTTCTTTGTCTAAAATTTGTTTAAATTCTTGCTTTTCCCTAATAACAAGAATAACTAAAAGAATGTTCATGCTTTTAACCCAAAACTATTTACAGATTTCAAAAAAATGGTAATAGTGGCATATCTAAAGTTTATCTCTCTTTGTAAATTTAAAAATTCCTTTAAGCTTCAGATAAACATCTTAGATTCTCCTCTTACAGGTTAAATGAACTACATGAACAACTATTATTTAATTTTTAATTAATAAAAAATAAGACCATCTACTTGAGCCAGTTTGTTTTTGACACACAAGCTGTTACTGCCTATTCCAGATACATAATTATCATGGTGTTTCCTTTCTCAACTGCCTTATGTAGGTGAGATAAATGATCCTATCAGGAGCTATCATAGGACGAGCTAATAACTAGCAGGTAATCTTCCTGAGATGACTTTGCCTTAGATTAAAATCTACGACAGAACCCCGATAGGCAAAGCTCATGAGAAAATCATTTTAGGAAAGATTCCTGTTATTAATGTTTTCCTGTTATTATCACGTATATAATACTCACTAGGTATTAGCCCAACCTTTTGAGCAGATTTCTTCAGAACTACTGTCTTGTAGTGATGCTATATAGACAAGCAGATGATTTCTTAATCCTTAATGGTGATCCTATAAGACTTCCTAACTTTACAGTAATTACTAAGTTCTTTTAATAACACTGTTAAGCCCTTCCTGATAGTCAAAAACTGCAACTAGAACTCTGTCAGTCTTTAGTATCACCAGTTAATGGCTACAGATTTTCTCCTACTCAGAGCACATTCCAAGATGTGAAACCATTAACCAAGGGTCATAAGAAGGGAACTAATGATTTATTATAGATGCTAGGCAGAAGATAAAATATCGACAGTGTTTATCTATACAAAACTTTGCTAATAACTTAGTTATAATTTTTAACTCTCCATGAACCTGTGGGACTGAGACAGGTGATGAATGTTTAGCCAGATAATTACTCCTTTACTATTACTCATAATGGATATGTATGTAAACATTCTCTGATGTAAACTTCTATTTCGATTTATGATTTGAATTTATATGTAAACTTGTGATGAGCTTTTTACCATGCGATCATGCATTCTGAAAGATGTGTAAGTGCTGAGGACCAGGAGAACAGACGGAACTGAGGAGAACTTTTTAGATAGAACTCATTTTCAGCTTTCCATTGACAATCCCTGAGACATACAATGGTGAATGGGAGCTGTGGATAAGGTCTATCTTAATGGATTTTCTAAATATCAAGTAGATGATTTATACATCTTCTGCCAACTTGTCCCTGCCCCCAAATCAGTATTTACTTACAGTAACCTTCTTCAACAGGAATATCAAACTCAGAAGGAGGTCCAAGCCACCCCCTCCTGGCTACAGAATATCCATTATACAAGCAATCTCCTTCCCCACCCACTCCAACTGCTTTCAATGCATCTTTGTGCTTTCCTCTCCTTCTTTCATCTTCTAGATGCATTGGGCTCTGAAAACACAAACTTTTAAAGGTAACATATATTTCTGCATTAATACATGTATGTACAAATCCACTAAAAATGATTCTCTGCTCTATGTGTGATCAGGTGAAAGGCAGCTATAAACTTTATAAGCCTTTTTGGACTACATAACCAAACTGTTATATAAACCCCCACCCATGCCACATGAAAGGATGGCATATAATAATAACTCATGAGTTCTTCTGTAGTCAACAAGATGTATTGTCTACTGCAGAGACATCCGTGTCTCCGCCAGTCTCTTGAGATGATCCAAGATTTTAAAGAAGTCATTCCTGGTCAAATGGGAATCCTGGTGGATTTCCTGGTGCTGTTTGTATTTTGCTGCTAATTCTGCTTCCTTAAGAGGGGCTTCCCCCATGGTGATTGTATTCAGGTGATTTCAGGTGAACCTTCTCCCTATGTTCACTGGTCAAATAAAGGCTAGGGCCTGTGATTGGGCAGTGGAAGGAAAAAGTGGGGCCGGAAGTTTTAGAGGGAGAGAAAGGAAGGAGGAAGGGGGACGTGGAGAGGGAGGAGAGAGAGGAAGATGGTGGAAGAGGAGATGGAAGGGAGATGGAACAGAACCACACGGCATGGAGAAGCCACAAGTAGCAAGGGATCTCATAGCTGGGGACTAGAGTAGTGTAGTGGTAGATCTGCCCAATCCAGGCATGCAGCTTATAAATATTATAACAGAGTTGTGTGTTATTTGCATGGGCTTATTGGGGTTGGAGATTTGCCACAACATAAATCTAGTCTTAATTAACTTTGAAAGAATCCACAGCTTTTCTCTTCCAATTGAAACAAAAACATATCCTCTCCCACAATGCAATGGGTTTCCTGATTTCCATTCTGAAGTTAACACATCCTTATAATATCTAGGCTGATTCAATTCATCAGTCCTTTCTAAAATCCAGTGATTTCATCAGCTGTGCTACCTGTCTCACTGACATTTAAAATATTTAAAGTTAATATAGCATTATTTAATCTATCTCTGGGAGATCTCATATCCCTCTTCTGTTTTATAAATAATTCCATTAAAGTATAGTGAGATCTTTCTACAACTGCTTGACCTTATACATATTATAAGATATGTATATAAAGTTTTATGTTATAACATTTAAAAGAATGGTTGCATTTTACTGGATACATATGCTAGAGCATTATTGGTTTTAACATGTAAGGTTATCCCTAAGATATCTATCATTTCTAATAAATGTGTAATTACAGAACCTGCCTTCTCAGAACTCAAGACAGAAACCCTGAAACCATTCAAACTCTGAGTAGGTATCAACTGTATGAGGTTCATACTTTAATTTTCCAAACTTTGCAAAATGAAACACATCCACCTGGAAAATTTCATTTCTTTGGTTACCTTAAAGTTATGTCTGGAAGGTAATTTGACTATGTCAAGAACAAGTAGGACATTTTTTATGATTTTCTTGGCTTGTCACCAAGTTATAGAAAATTTTTTCTTTAAATTTATTTCCATATATATATCCATATATATCTCTGTTTTGAACTACTTGTTGCAGTTGTATAAACAACAAAGTTAACTCAATCATCTGGAATAAGTTCAACTGTTACTATATGCAAAACAACTCTCTCTGTGTATTGAGAATCAGTAACTGTCTTAGGGTTTTACTGCTGTGAACAGAAACCATGACCACGGCAATTCTTATAAGGATAACATTTAATTGGGACTGAGTTACAGGTTCAGAGGTTCTGTCCATTATCATCAAGGTGGGAGTGTGGCAGTGTCCAGGCAGGCATGATGCAGCAGGAGCTGAGAATTCTACATCCTCATCTGAAGGCTACTAGCAGAATATTGACTTCCAGGCAACTAGGATGAGGGTATTAAAGCCTATGCCCACAGTGACACACCTACTTCAACAAGGCCACATCTCCTGATAATGCCACTCTCTGGACCAATAATATACAAACCATCATAGTAACTATATTAAGAGGTTATGCAAAATATAGTAGAACCATGAGGATAGTATATTTTGTGATTTCTGAACTGAAGCATATGGATGAACTTATTTTTTTTCTGACTTACAACCTGCCATTCCTGATTTTTTTTTTGGTATCTGTATAAAAAGTGGGAGCTTTAGAAATTGGTGTTCCTTTCACTATATGAGGAAGAATCCAATTAGTGTCTTCTATAATCTAAATCATTACAAGTTCTTTGTCAGTCCTTATTGATTACCCATAATGTGGTAATGTCAGCATTAGTATAAGCGACTACAGTTTCTGCTGAGTCTGTTCTTGTTAATTGATGAAATCTTATTCTTTCTTTCACAATCAAATCAGAAATATTTTCCATATACTTTTCTTTTTTATTTTTTTACTCTGTTTATGTGTTAAAAATATCCATTCAAAGATATTATCGTCTGCAGAAGTTAGGCCCTGTTCCTCCTAGCTCCATGCTCCCAGATATAAGACTCAGACTCCAAATACATTCACAAATACCCTGAGCATATAGAGAGGGTCTTCTCTTACTAGAATCATAACTTAAGATAACCCATTTATTTTAATCTACGTTCTGCCATGTGGCTGGTTACCTGTGCTCAGGTACCATGCATCTGTCTGCTCTCATCTTCCCAGGTGACTCCTTCTACCCTGGCTCTAACCCAGAATTCTTTGTCCTCCTGGATGTCCCAACTTCTATTTCCTGCCTAAGCCATAGGCTTTTTAATTGACAGGTGATGCATTCACAATACTCAAGATATTCTCTCCACAATCTTCTCCCAGCTTAAGAATTCCTGCGGGAGAATAAGTACAAGTCAAAATAATTAAAATACAATGCCGCTTTGGATCCAGGTAATCTACATGTGTATTCTGTAATCTCTTTTCTTCCACAGCCAATTCTCTTTCTGTTTCAGCTGATAACTTTCTTGGACTATTCAAGACTGAATCACCTAGTAAGACTTGAAATAAATGTCTTAGCTCTTGGGTAGTTAATCCAATTTATGGGCCTAAGCCAATTAATATCTTCCAGCAATTTTTGAAAATCATTAAGAGTTTGTAATTGGTCTCTTCTGATCTGTACCTTCTGTGGCTGGAGTTTTTGCAGTCCTATCTTATATTCTAGATAATTACTAGAATATGCATTGTTTTTCAGAAGCAATTTCTAATCCCAAGCAAGGCAAAATTCTCTTCATCAATTTTTTTCTAAGAAATTTGCATCTGAATCAGCTAGCAAGCTTTTAAGGGTAGTATTTACATGTGCTGTGTGAAGATGTGCCTCTGGGTTAAAATAAAAAGTTCATGGCTTATAGCAAAGGCAAGAAGTCGAAGGTAGGAGTTCAGGGAGGAGATAAGAACTCTGGGAGAGAATCAAGTATGAGATGATTTGCCAGTGAGGACTGGAGAAGGTTGGACTATGAAACTGAGCAGAAGTAAACCAGTCATGTGGCAGAACGTAAAATAGTGTAAATGAGATAATAAGTTATGAGCTATTTGGGAACAAACCTAGCATAAGACCTAGGCATAAATACATAAGTAACTCTCCATGTCATTATTCAGGAACTGGGGTGGACATAGAAAATATCGTCCGCTTGCAAAACATATCATCCATATAATGATAAAGTATAGATTGAGGAAGCCCTTTACAAATTACTTCTAATGGTGAATGCACAAAATATTGATACAAGGTGGAACTATTTAACATTTCTTGTGGCAAGACCCTCCACTGGTATCTCTTAGTTGGCTTTTCATTGTCAAAAGTGGGCACAGTGATAGCAAATCTTACTCAATGGGGTATTGAGAAAAAGCAATCTTTTAAGTCAATCACTATAATAGGCCATACCTTAAGTAACAAAGAAGTTAAAGGGATTCCATGTTATAAGGAACCCATAGGCTGCATTACTTTATTATTTGTTCTCAGATCTGCCAGTATCCTCCATTTTCCAGTTTTCTTGTTAATGACAAATATAGAAGAATTCAAAGGAATGGTAGACTCTACTATATGTTGCGCCTCCAGCTGTTCTTAGGTCAGATGTTCTACTGCCTTTAACTTTTTTCTTATTTAAGGGCCATAGACCTACTCAAACAAGCTGTAAGTTAGCCATTTCAAGGCCAGGGCAGTTGGTATTCCATCTGTAGTGGCCCTCTTTATAGATTTGGAGAGCTAATTTCTGCTGTGTCCTGCTTATGAATAAACTGGACAGTTTATAACTGTCTTTAATACCACTTTTCAATATGTTTATCAGGCACAGGTCCTATTTTATAGCTTGTCCCTGAAGCTGGAGGAGTGCTAACCTGTGCTTCTCACTGTTGCAACAGATATCTTCCCTGTACATTCATGCCTACATCTGCCACATATGTAGTTAATCTTCCTATCTGATCTTCTTACCCTATTCATTCTATCCATTTTAGACTTTGTTTTACCTGAGACTATGTCACAATTCCTAGGAGCTATGTAGATACCTTTTGAACTGGCCAAGGTGGATTCAGAAAATATTGTAAAATTGTTATATCCGCTCCTGTATCCACTAGAACTTCAATCTCAATTCCATCTAATTGTAATTTTAACTTTGGTCTCTTATCACTTCTAGTAGTTTGGCAAAATATCTGTTTTGTTCTCTTCAGAATCTCTGGTTCTGTCTGTAGGAGCTGCTCTATCTCTGTTAAATTGTTTAGTTAAGTTTTGAGCGGTGCTGTTGCTGTTTTGTCCTACAGGATTTAACTTTGCTAGTCACTTTCTAGAATAGTTTTTTCTTGGCTGACTGGAAATGAATAGCTCATGCTGGTTTTGGTCAGGGCCTGACTATAGCCCTTAGTCAGTTATCTCACTGTAAGGCGTTTTCTTAAATATCTCTGGAAGACCTACATTCATAAGCCCTTTGTCTGTTCCTTCCGCATCTTTTATACATCCCAAGAAATGTCCTCCTTGGATTATCATTAGAGAATAATTTATCCTTAGAAACTGTTTGCCGTTAGTCCTTTAGGAAATGACCTGGTCTTTCACAGCCTCGGCACTGGACATTTTGAGCTCTCATTTCTTTTGTAACCATTTGTCCAACCACAACTTAATTGTGAGCATTGGATTCAATATCCACGGTAGTTTTTATCCATTTATAAACTTGATTTGGCCCTTAAAAGTCTAATAGCCTTTTGGCATTCAGCACTAGCATTCTTAGAAGCTACAGATTCAATTAAAATTTCTCTAGCATCTGGATCTGATATTTCTCTATTTTCAGCTGAAGTTTATTTTTTAAAAAAAAAAGTCAGTGAAAGATTCATTTGAACCCTGGGTTATGTTTATAAATGGTTCAGATAGTTTTCCCTACTGTTCAACTTTATCCCAAGCATTTAAAGCTACTGTACAACATTGCTCTATGACCCCATGTTAGGCACATATGTTTCAATGCTTGATCCCAACTTGGAAGAACTGTTTGGGAAGGATTATGAGGTGAGGCCTTGTTGGAGGAGGTGTGTCACTGTATGTGTACAGTGATGTTTCAAAAGTCCATACCATTCCAGTTAGCTCTCTTCCCCACTCACCCCCCTCTCTCTGCTCATGCTTGGACATCAATGTTAACTTTCAGCTATCGCTCCAGTGCCATGCCTGCCTGCAGCTGCCATTATCTGTGACATGATGATTATAGACTCTGACCTTCTATAACCCAAAGCCACCGAATAAATTCTTAAGTTTATAAATTGCTGTGGTTATAGCAATTTGAGACAGCAATGGAAATTTTACTAAAGACTTCGTTGGTACTAGGAACGACATATTTCTGAGACAGGCATTATTGTGCAATTTGGGGGAATAATGTGGAAGACTTTGGGATTTTGGACTAGAAAAATGGTTTAATGTTTTAAGCAGTGCTTAATAAGCCAGCCTACTAGGAACCAGGAACATATCAAAGTTTACAGAAATGTTGACTATGGAGATCCAGCTTAAGAGGATTTGCAGGGGAGTAGTATTAGCAACTATTTAGAAACCATCCTTGTGATTTAGGCAAAGAATGTGGTTGGTTCCACCTTGCTCCCTTTCCTATGGATTTGTCTGATTGAAAAGTTTGGGATTAGTTTCATTGGCTGAGGAGATTTTCAAGAAGCCTAATATTGACTCTGTCATGTGGTTACTAGTAGTCACTCTTATACAGATCTACAATGAAATGAGGAAGATGGGAAAAAAGAAATACAAAATGTACAAGTTAAGGAGAAAAAGAACACCATGTAGTCTAATAATGTTGAGGCCTTTTGTGCAAGGAGCTGAGAAGTTTAAAGAAATGCTGATTGGAAATGGAATAAAGGAATGGTGTTCATAGGGCAAACTTCCAACTTGTAAGAAGGAAATGCCTAAGGATTCTTCTCCTAAAACAAAGGAAAGCTTATTCAACAAAGGAAACCATTAACAGATCTAAGATTATGAAAGTGTAATTCAAACAGGAAGTCAGATTCCATTCCAAGCAGGCAGCAGAACTTGGCAATGTTGGCCACTTGGTTCTGACTTTAGAGGCATGAAGCATACAGGACTAAAGGAGTTGTGGAATCTTCTCCCATTGTTAAGGGAGTCATTGAGGCCAGGCATGTGGTAGGAGAGACCTGTAGAGCTGGAGGCCAGGAGAGGCTATCAAGTGAAGCTGATTGTGAGGTCTGGATTACTTTGGAAATTCCGAGACAGTGCTGAGATGTCTGGCAGAAAGAGCTACAGGAAGGGAGTGGAACCAGCCCAAGAGAAAGAAGTATATTGCAGCCACCAAAGCAGAATGGAGCCGTCTAAGCCCTTTGACATTAAACATATAGTTACAGAATTTAGAATTTCCCCTGCTAAGTTTCAGCCTTGCTTTGCTCCAGTTGTCAGATCCAAAGAAACTCAGGACAAATGGCTAAGTGTAGTGTCTATTTAACATAACAAAGCATGTTCTGGTGGCCAGGCTCTCTCAGTATTGCAAGTACCTGTTATAGAGTCCTGGCTTCTCTCAGCACTTCTCACCTTACCCCCTATCTTGAACCTCTCCATCCTCCATCCTCTCTCTCTCTCTCTCTCTCTCTCTCTCTCTCTCTCTCTCTCTCTCTCTCTCTCTCTCTCTCTCTCTCTCTTTTTCTCTCTCTCTCTCTCTCTCTCTCTCTCCCTCCTCCTCCTCCTCTTCTTCCTCCTCCTCCTTCTCTTCCTCCTCCTCCTCTTCCTCTTCATCCTTCTTCTCTTTCTCTCTCACTCCCTCTCCTTCTCATGACCTGGTTCAGTCTGGAATCTTCCAAATACCTCTGGCTATGCTCTCCCTCATATCTACAGTAAAACTCTTCTCCTCACCCATACCTTGGTAAAGTCAGGTCTTCATTTCCATTGACTAGCATTTCCTCACTATACCCATATTCCTCTCATTTGGAATAGTAGTATGTACTCTGTGCCATTATATGTTGGAAGTATATAATTTGCTTTTTGATTTTACCAAGAGTTACAATTAAAAGATTGCCTTAAGTTTCAGAAGAGACTTTGGACTTTAAAACTGTATTGAGGCTGTAATAGACTCTGGGGATCTTTGAAGTTGGACTAAATGTGTTTTGCATTTTGGTATGAGGTCTGAATGAGAATGACCTCAGTGGGCTCTTATGTTTGAATCCTTGGTTCCCTGTTGGTGGAATATTTGGGAATGATTAGGAGGTATTAGGAGGTGTAATCTTGCTGGAGGGAGGCTTTACCAGGGGTAGGATTTGGGATTTCAAAAGCTCATGTCATTCCCAGTTCTCTCTCATGTTCGTAGATTAGATGTAAGCCCTTAATTACTGTTCAGCACCACACCATGCCTGCCTGACTGCTGCCATGCTCCCTGACATGATAGTCATGGACTTGCCCTCTGGGACATTGAGCCCCCAAGTTAAATGCTTTCTTTTATAAGTTGATTTGGTCATGGTGTTGGTCATAACAATGGGAAAAATAACTAAGACAAATCTAAGTGTAAGGCTTGAAACTCTGAACTGTTTGAAGAAAAGTAGAGAAAGTGCTTACAGGGTACAGGTGTGGACATTCACTTTCTGGAAAGAATAGGGCAGGAAAGGGCACCAACCATTGATGGATGGGACTTTGTGAAATTAAAAAGCTCCACACACTAAAGGAAATAGCTGAATGACAGCCTATAGAATGGCACAAAATCTTTGCTAACTACAAATGTGACAGAGGATTAATACCTACAATATACAAAGAACTAAAAAAAAAAAAAAAAAAGCCTAAATAACAGGAAATCAAACCTAATCAGTAAGTGGGCTATGGAAATAAACAGACAGTCTTCAAAAGATAAAGTACAAATGGACAATGCACACATGAAAAGTGTTCAGTATCACTAATCAACAGAAAAATGCACTGTGGAACTACCATTTTACCCCATTCAGAGTGGCAATCTTGATATAAGACAGTAGGTGCTCCTGAGGGAGCAGACAAAGGGAGCAGATGCCTTTCCTCAAAAGCAAGAAAACAGATGTGTCATGTGACCCAGCTCTACCTGTCCTTGGTATTCACCAAAGGACTTCAAGTCAACACATCAGAGACTTGTACAGCAGTATTTATTGCAGCACTCATTGAAGAGGCTATGGAGCTAGCTTATGTATTCTCTAACAGAGGAACAGGCAAAGAAAATATGATATACTTGTGCAATACAATTTTATTCAGCCATAAAGAAGAATATAATTATGCCATTTGTAGGAAAATAGATGTGCTGTGAGATTAACATATCGAGCTACTCAAGTCTTAGACAAATATCACATGAGTTCTCTGACTTGTGCTTGCTATGTTTTTATAGATTCATAAAATCAACTCTGCATATATAACATTAAAGTAGAAATGAAACTGTCTAAGGAAATAAAAGGGACTAAAGAGAAGGTAGAAACAGAAAGGGGAGCCGAGGAGTCATGAGATGGGAACACGCCCAAAGTTCATTATATATGTGTGAGAATGTCTTTGTGAAATCCAGCACCATGGACAACGAGGCTATGCCAGTTTTTTTTAAATGCTTTATAGTTACACATTTTTCTCTTAGTGCTGTTGATGTCTTTCCCCAGAAGAACAGGCCATGCGTGCCATGACTATTCACGGCTTGGCATTCAGTTCACTTGCTACTCAATAATTTCAGGTTTCACTATTTAGTTATGAGTCATAAGTTTTCCTTTTATATTTTAGTCTTGCCTTTCTTGCCTTTTACCAATGATGTATTCACTCTTTTTAAAAATGATTTGGAAGCCAGGAAATGTGGCCCATTTCTGTAATCCAAGAACCTAGGAGGCAGAGGCAAGAGCAATGCAACATTAGGTGGGTAGTTTTTTCAACTATTTCTGTGTTTTAAAACAATATATATTATATTTACTTGTATATTTATATATTTATATATAACATAGATATTTATGTTGTAGCATATATTTCATTATGATATTTACATATGATAAATATATTATTTGTATATGTTTAAATATATTTATTCATACATACATATGATATATGACATATGAAGCCAGAATAGTCTGCTGTTAGAGATTAGTTAAGCATTCTATTTGATAGTGACAGTGCTTTACTAACTTTCCTCTGGAAATGCTTGTGTTCACATTTTCTGCTTTTATCTATTTTGTGTTTCTTCTAGAAATTACATTTCTGTAGCTATAATAGTGAAGGTTAATAACCTATGCCAAATCAATACTGTAAAGCAATACTGAACTGAACACACCTGCAGAAAGGACTAATTAGTCTCAGTATGGCTGGGTTTGCAGCCATATGCCTCACATCCTTCTTGACCAAACTAGGTACCTACATGTGCACTTTGCATCGTTGTGCTAGAAGTACAAGAAGGCAAGTGAAAACACGTGATACCTCTTAAGCCCTAGATTCAAAACTGGAAAAATCACACAAGAGGCTAAAACAAATGATAGATCCACAGGTCTTTCTGTTTTTATACGAATTCTGCCCATTTGGGCTCTCTTTGTTTAAATATTGTATCCATTCATGGACTATGGTTTTTCCCATGCTGATGATTTATACAACTTTTTAAAGGTTGCTGTTGTTTTCCAGGGAGGGTGTTTCTGGGCTACAGGTAGAAAGAAATAGCTCATCTTGATTGGGTAGTAAAGATTGGGTAGTAAAGAAATCTGCTCCTCAGAAGAATAACAACTTCCACTGGTGGTCTGGTTTGGTTCCTGTCAGTCTGTTGTGTTTACCCTCCATTGGCTAATGCAACAGATGTAACTGTTCATTTCTCAAATCCCTTTCTTAAAAGAGAAGTGAAGGCATCCTAGGTGCCTAGCAGCTGGTCCCACCCCCAGCACAAACTAATCGCATTCAAATGTTTTTCCGTGTGGTAAAACAGCATAAACTTACCTTCATAGTTTTCAATTTGAATTGAAATATTGAATTGTATTATATGTCATCATCATCATCATCATCATCACATTATCGTTATACCACAATGCTCTGGACCTTTTTCAACTCAGTTAACTGAAACTCCATACCCACAGAACTTCATGGTTCCCCAATCCCTGGCAACCACTTTTCTATCCTATTTCTTTGCATTTGGCTATTTTAGATACTTTTAAATGCAGTTTAATATTTCTTTTTCTGATTGTCTAATTTCATTTAACACATGGTCCTTATGGTTTATCTAGAGCAGTTGTTCCCAAACTGTGGAGCATGACCCCTTTGAGGGTCAAACAACCCTTTCACAGGAGTTGTGTGAGACCATCCTGCATGTCATATATATACATATATATACACATATCTATATGTTATGATTTATAACAGCAGCAAAATTACAGCTATGAAGTAGCAGTGAAAATAATTTTATAGTTAGGGAAGCAGCACAACATGAGGAACGGTATTAAAGGGTTGCAGCAGTCTTGGGAAGGCTGAAACCACTGATCTACAGTAGGATGGGAATTTCTTACTTTTGAGGCTTCATAAGAGCCTGTGTGTGGGGCTGGAAAGATGGCTCAGTGATTAAGAGCACTGGCTGTTTTTCCAGAGGTCCTGAGTTCAACAACGTGGTGGCTCATGACCAAGGGTAATGGGATCTGGCGTCCTCTTCTGGTGTGTCTGAAAATGACAACAGTGTACTTGTATTAAATAATATTTAAAAAAAAAAAAAGTTTGTATGAACGCACTACCTTTCAGTCTGATTATCCACCCATAGGTGCTGCGATCTCTTCTGTCGCTTGGCAATGATGAAAACCACTGCAGTGAACATGAGAGACCATGTTATGTCTTCCAGCTCCTGCTGTCAGCTCTTTGTTATGTGCACCCAATAAAGGTATTGGGTTTGCAGGATTTTCTGGGACTACATAAGGTAATTCAATTTTCAGTCTTCGAAGGAAGCTCCCTATTGTTTTCTGATATGACTGTATCATTTTACAACCCTAGTCACAGAGAGTTGCTTGAGGTTCCAGTTTTTCTCCATCTTCACCAACATATATTTTGTGTACTTTGTTTGCTAGCTTGTGCACAGTGCTGGGGACTGAGCCAAGCCACGCCCCCGGCCTCTCCTCCCAATCTGCTCAGGAGCACTGTGACCCACTGAGGCAGATCCCTCTGTCCTCTTCAGGTTCATCAGTTAACATCTTAACTTTCTAATATATATGATGTAATATCTCTTTGTGTTTTAAATCTGAATCTCCCTTGGCAATTAGTGGTTTGTGGCATCTTTCAAATGTGTTTTGATCGTCGATTTTTATCTTCTTTGAAGAAATACCTATTTTTGTCCTTTGGCCATTTTGAATTAGGTTATTGTTCTGTTTTTTTAATTTTAATAGATCCTTAGCTATTCTGAATATTAATTAAATTTCTTATCTGATAAGTACTTTGTGTATATCTTCTGCCATCCCTCAAAGGGTGGATTCCCTCTGCTGACTGTCACACTCATATTGGTCCCTAGCAAGGCGGAGCAACTGCCAGTTTTAACAGAGAGCTCCCATCTAGTTGTTGTGCACTCTGTTACTATGATAACTAAAGATTCCTTTTTTCTTCTCATCTTACTCACCTCAAGTTTATGCTTAGAGCTTGTTTAAACCATCTCAAAGGTTTTCACATACATGTTTGTAGATAGCTATGGTACAAAGGAAAGAGAATAGAAACATAGGAGACCCTGCTTTCTTTCAGAATGCTTAGAAATGGCTAATGATATAAACTGGTCCAATTACTTAGCTTTCAAAGGTTTTCAAGTAAAACCAATGGGTGGCTTCTTAATTACAGACTGAATCATAATGTTTTCTCAAAGAAGAATTTATGAAAGTTTAGTGTGGTGTAAAAGTACTGGGTAGTCAGTGATAAGAAGTGACACGTATGGAAGAAGGTCTGAAGGAGAGGATTTGTCAGTGTATGTTGGTATCAATAAATTATGTAGTAATTATAATGGCAGTGATAGCTAATGTGTAGAAGCATCACAGAATTCAATACTCTAGAGCCATCAAAATGGTATGCACTAACTATATTTGAGAAAGAAAGCCAGACCTGATGGTGCAGCTCCTCAAAGGTCTGAGGCAGGAGGATTGCAAGTCCAAAGTCTGCCTGAGCTATACAGCCATCCTGAGGAATCAGGAGAGCCTACCTCAAAATAGAAAAGGTAAAAGGAGCTTGATACAAACCTCAGAAGCGCAGCATCTATTCAGCAAGCACAAGGGCCCCAGGCTCGATCTACAGCACAGCAAGATAGGAGAGAAAGAAAGAAGATGGTGGTCACTAAGAGAGATAAAAAGTAAGTTACAAAACAACATGGTCATATATGGTTTTTATTCACAATGTGAAGCTGAAATAAATCTTTCCAAAGCAACCTCTTCCATAACTGAATAATAAAAACACTCCAGGCAAACACTGCACATAGTGAACTATATCCCAGCTTATCAAATGTTCATAGCTGAGCAGCTTATCCAATCACAGGTTGCCAACTGATCAGGCCATGTCCATATACAGCAAATGCTGACCCAGCCAATGAGGTCACTTCTGCATGGCACTCACTTTTCTCTGGCTAAAGCTCTGATATGCAGTGAGGTGGGGCCTTCTGGATTGTCTTTGGTCTGGAATGGTGCCCAGTGCAAGAACATTTTCTATTCATTAACTTTGTTCAATTTATCCGGCCTGAGCTTTTATCAACAGAAAGCAGCCTAGGGGGATAAAAGTGAAAAAATAATAACAATGGTTTTCTCTGGATATCAGGTGGTTTTTCTTTTTACTTATGTTTTATAAATTTAATACACTTTAAACTTTCTTAAGCTTATTTATAACTTATAAGTCATAGCATGTAACATAGTTGCATTTTAACCAAATGACTTCTAACAACTAGAATTGGTCTTTTGCATCCTATGGTTAGCCATTTAATTGGGGTATAATCATGATTCTAGATTTCAAGAGCTTTTCAAAAGGGCTGATCTGTAAAGCATAACATTTCTACATCACAAAAAATATGGAAGGGAACACTCTAAAGCCATGTGACAGGAAGAAGCAAGTGCAAGTGGAGGCCCTAAAAATACACATTTCCCTAAATGTTATTGAAATTCCAGTACATAGAAAACTCACACAGAGAGGTGGTTTTCTAAGTTATTTCTTGTAAGCCACACTCTTCTGCCCTTTAGGCTGCAATAAGTGATGTGCAAAAGCAAGCTGGGAGGAAAGGTTTATTTCAGTTTGTGGTTGTGGTCTGTCAGGAAAGGAAGACAGGGTAGAAACCATGGAGGAACGCTGTTAACTGACCTGCTTTCCTAACTGACCTGCCTAGGGGTGGCACCACCCATAGTAAACTGAGTCCTCCTCCACCAATCATCAATCAGGAAAATGCCCCCTCAGGCTTACCTCCAAGGAGCCTGATGCAGGCACTTTCTCAATTGAAATTTCCCTGATTGTGCCCAGGCGACAAAACAAAACAAATCAGGAAACACACACACACACATGATTGTTGTAAGTTTTACCTTCAGAAAGCATGCTTTTATAGTTCACATTGCAATACAATACTATTAATCAAGTAGCTTAAAAGCAATGTAAGTATATTTCTGAAAGTCTAGGGACTAGATCCTGGACAAGAGAAGTCTAAGATTAAAACAGGTTATGTGTCTAGTAGGGGGCTACTCATCATTTTCATTGACAGTATCTTCTAGGTATATCCTCACGTTTTGGATGAGTAGCCTATTTCTGAGGAGGGTTTGTGTGTGTGTGTGTGTGTGTGTGTGTGTGAGCACACACATGGGAGTATTAGTGTGTGTGTGGAGGGTTTGTGTGTGTGTGTGTGTGTGTGTGTGTGTGAGCACACACATGGGAGTATTAGTGTGTGTGTGGAGGGTTTGTGTGTGTGTGTGTGTGTGTGTGTGTGTGAGCACACACATGGGAGTATTAGTGTGTGTGTGGAGGGTTTGTGTGTGTGTGTGGGGGGGGGGCACACACATGGGAGTATTAGTGTGTGTGTGTGTGTGTGTGTGTGTGTGGGCACACACATGGGAGTATTAGTGTGTAGGCCAGAGGTGGATGTTGGCTTTCTTCCACAATTGTTCTTGTCTTAGTCGGGGTTTCTGTTGTTGTTATAAAACGTCATGACCAAAAACAACTCAGGCAAGACAAAGTTTATTTTACTGTACACATCTATACCACAGACTATTATTCAAAGAAGTCAGGCAGGACCTCAAGACAAGAACCTGGAGACAGACACAGAAAGCCATTGGCAACACTGCTTACTGGGTTGCTCCTTACAGCTTGCTCAGCCACTTTCTTAGAGTTGTGCAGAACCACCAGCACAGGGGCAGCACCACCCACAATGAGCTAGGCCCTCCCATATCAAAATCAATCAAGAAAATCATCCACCAACTTGGCCAAAGGCCAACCTGAAGAGGAGATTTTTCTTCATTGTGGTTTCCATCTAAAAATGACTCTAGCAAGCAAGTGTCAAATTGACATAAACGTAAGCACAGCTCTCAAGGCATTTGCACTAAAATCAGGAACAAGACAAGAAACCCATACTTTCCCCTCCTGTTAGGGCAGCATTTGAAACCATACCTAGATTTACTAAGACAAGAAGATAAAGGAGATACAAACAGGAAAGGATGAGGCCAAAGTATTCTTGTTTGCAGATATTATGATTTTATTATATATATGTACATATATGTGTATATATATATACATATATATGGTGATTTGAATAAGAACAGCCCCTATAGGCTCATATATTTGCCTGCTTAATCCCCAGTTGATGAACTGTTTGGAAAAGAATGGGAGGTGTGCCCTTGTTGGAGAAACTATGTCACTGGGGGTGGGCTACGTCCCTAGCACCATACCTGCCTTCATGCTACCAAACTCCCCACCACAATGATAATGGAGTAAAACTTTGAAAATGAAAGCAAGCCCCCAAATAAATGATTTTGTTATGAGAGTTCCCATGGTCACAATGTCTATTTGTGGTATAAAAAAAATAGAGACATAAAATTCCTATAATAGTTAAATACAAACTAACAAGCAGCAAAGTAGCAGTATCAGTGGCCTCCCTGCACCAAACACACTGAGAAAAAAGAAATCATGAAAAAATACCATTATCAATAGTCTCAAAACACATTGGAGTAAATTCTTTATTAATGACTGACATGGTAGGATCCACATCACTGTCAAAGACTTATACAATGAAAGCTTAAAGACATTGAACAAAGAAATTGAAGACTATACCAGAAGGTGGAAAGTTCTAATGCTTATGGATTTATAGAATTATTATTGTGAAAATAGCCATCTTACCAAAGCAATCTGTATATCACAATCTCCATCAAAATAGTCCATAACAGATATCTAATACACAATTTACAAATAAAACACATATTGCTTTTTACTGTAGATTTCATATAGTCAATTGATTCTTACATAATGTTTATGATAAGCTTTTTTGTGTCTATAGACAATCTATCTGTGCATGGTATTTAACCCTGATTTGCCTAATAAAGTAATATTTCAATCCACCAACACTTTCCCATTAAATGTTTTGAGAAATTAATCTGATAAATGAATTACTCTTAAACTATCTCTCATCTTCAGAAAGTGCTTGCATTAAACCAAGACTTATTTCTGCCTTAGTTCTACATATGGTAACAGCATTTTTAACATTTTGCAAAGATTAGATGATTATGTGACTCTGCATTACTCCTATGAAATCCTGCAACTCATTGAATTGAACTTCATATTTTAAACCTAAGCCCAAATAACACATTCGCATAGCAATCGAGTGTAATTACCTTTTTACAAAGTAAGTCAAGGCTTTAATTAGTTGAGAAAATTTAAATTCTGGGAGAATATTTCCTTTGTTTGTTCAACACATACTAAAATGACTGAAGGCCTACCATTTAAACTTTAATATGGCCTATCAACATTTTCCCCAATGTTTCTTCAATAGAGCATTTCATTTATATTGGGAACAGATTTGCATAGTATGAGTGTTCCTACCATTCAAAGCCCAAGCTGCTAACAGTGTGATGATCTGAGTTGGATGACATAGTTCAAATGGAGCACAATGTATGTCTTCGAAGACCTTAAGGCTATTTTAATTTCTGGAAATCTCAAGCAACTGGAATGACTTACATTCTTAGAAACTGTACAGAAGAGAATACATAATACACCTGCTCCAACTGATACAGCTCCAGCAGAGTAAGACCAAGGTGGAGCGAGGATTCGTTTCCAGAGACAAACACAATGCAGTTCACTGAGGGAGCAGGATTGGCTTTAGGAACTTGAAACAAATTTCAAACAGTAATACTGGTTTACATACCGGAAATAGTTAACCTATATTTGCATAATTCCATTCATATTTTTATTTTGACTAAATTAACAGAAGGTTGAGGTTTCTAAAAAATAACTTATAATATTAATTCTACTTAATGACAAGCTGACAAAAATCCCTGAGATTTGGCCCTCAACAGCCAGTGGGAGTCAGTTCTCATCATCTCTGCTACAATGCACAGCTTTACGATCTTCAGAAGATTTTTAAAATAGAGGTAATAATTGGAACAGTGCGTCTAATGTTGGTGTGTGTGTGTGTGTGTGTGTGTGTGTGTGTGTGTGTGTAAATACTGTGGCTGCAGGCTTCTAGTTGTCCTGGTTAAGATCTTTTTGCCACTGGAGCAAGTGTATTTCATAAAACCTCACTGGCACCTATGGGAAGTCTGGACGTGGTTGTAGTTGGTTACTGATTGCCAAGGATCAAGAGGGAAAGGGCTGTTAAGGTTCAGACTTGTGGACTCTATAGTTGTAAGGTCAACGAGCAGGCACACAGGCCTCTGAGAATCACCACGTCCACCTGTAAGACCTCACTACAAGATGCAGGTAAGTAAAACCTATGAATTTAGCATCACACAGTTCCTTACTCCTCTTGTCTCCAATTCTGCTACGAGGATGAAAAGGTTCTTACCACTGGGATCCTAGTGACGCATTGTTTCTCAGGCAGAGTGTCTGCAAAGTTTATTTCTGTAAAATGCTTTCTGAATGCTCTAGAGAGTGGCTTAAAGGTAAGAATAAAGCCTACAATTAACAATTATGGTAAAGAAAATTATTTTAAAAAATGAAGAAAAAAATGTATTCTCACCCTTAGGATTTCCACTGAGAAATGTAGGAGAGACCCAAAGAATCTTAAGCTGTGTAGCTCCTTGGTTTCCAAGGAATTCAAGTCTCTCTGTTCACTTGAAAGTTACCCTTTTCATTCTAAAAGATATGAAACAATAGTTCTAGCAAATTCAATAAAACATGCAATGTAACTAAAGGTGATTTATCTGGCTCCTCTGATATGTTTTAGATGGAGACAGTTTCATTCTTTGTAGAATCTTAGCTATCTATCTGTTTTCATGTATAATGTTATAGTATATATGGCACATTCAATTTAACCTTAACTGGAGCTTTGCTTGTCAAAATAGTAATGTTTCTGGCTTCTCAAGCAAAATACAGAAATGGGATCAGGGTTAATTAACCAAGGTTCTTTTCCCAGCTTTGCTGTCTTCCCTATAGATGAAAACAGGCAAGGGACTTCTGGAAAAGTTTCATATAAGCTAAGAAATATCATTCGTTTTCTTAGTGCTAGGAATGGAACCCAGTACCTCACACATGAGAGACTAGCATCCTACTGTCTGTCCACGAAGTAGATCACTTATGTTTTAAAAATAACTTATTGCTCAGCCCATACAATGTTGCTTGTGTGTGCATGATTTCAGAGCTGACGAATTGATATTAGATAACCAGTTGGTATGCTCTTCCCTGGGAAATCCTTTCTCCCATTCTCAGCATTTCTCACTTGCCTTTTTTGAATTCTTTGCCTAGGATTCAGGCCCCATAAGATTTCCCCCCTTCTATGTTAGCATGTCTATTGGTGCGTCCCCTTCTGTGTTAGTGTGCCTAGTGGTGAGTTATTGTTGTTCAGGTCTTGTGTAGGCAGTAATGTTGTTGTGACTTCATGGGTATAGATTCTCTGACATTTCTAGGAGATGCGATCTCACAGAATAGTTTCTGTTCCTCTGGCTCTAACAATCTTTCTGCTCCCCCTTTGAAATGATTCCTGAGCTGACATCAAGTTTGTATTTATATATTTAGCAGAAAGAGAGAGAGAGAGACAGAGAGACAGAGACAGAGAGAAACAGAAAGAGAGAGACAGAGAGAGAGAGAGAAAAACAAAAATTAAAGACAAAATAGGCCATGAATTTGAGAGTCAGCATGGCTGATTTACATAGGAAGTGTTAGAGGAAAGAGAAGGGGGAATGATGTGCTTCCAAAAGTATTATTTAGAGAAATGCAAAAATGAAAAAGTATGTATGAGGCTGGAATCCTTTCTGGAAGCCTTTCTTCCTTTTTTTCTTCCTTTTTTTCCCCTCCCCACTCATACCACTGTCCCCCATATCAATAGCGTGGGTAGAGACTGTCTCCTCCCCTTTCCCCCATGGCCCGGTTTATCACTTCCCTTCTGACTCTGTACTGACCTCGTGGCATCAGGACTGACAGGATAAACTGACTGAGGTGGTGATGGGATACTCTCAGTCCTCCTTCCCCAAGTCTACCCTGGCTTTGGGCTTGGCCTTCCTCACAAGAGCCCTGAGTCTCATCCTGGGAAAGAGGCAGAAAGTCACTCTTTTGGAAGAGTACATTCCTGGTTGCAGACGGCCTGTGCATAGAAACCAGCCTCCTTAATGATTCACTGTGTACAGCAGACCAGTGTTAGGAACATCAGTCCTCATCCAGCTCTGTTGCTGAACATAAGCAAACTTTTACAAAGGACTAGAGGTCAGCACACTATGGCCCTTGCTCCCTTTGTGGCACAATGTTTTTGTACTCTGTGTAAAGCTTACCTTTGTATTCTCTCAAATGATGATTTCTTTACCCCACTGTCTGATTCAATCTGGACATGGCTTTGTAATGCTTATTCTTAGAAGCTCCTTTCCCAGCTTTGTATACACACTGCTGCTTCTCATTCACTCTCTGTCTTGTCAAAAAAAAAAAAAGAAAAGCCAACAAGCCAATACAGAGCTTTAGAAAGAATAAGGTGGGGCTTCCAGTTCTAGGAAGGGTGGCGAAACAGGCAGGCAGGAAGGAGGAGAGCCACAAGGAAAGGTCAAGGAAGCATCAGGAGAAGAGAGCTGGAACAAGAAAGGAGGGAAAAATTCAAGTGAGATGGCAATGTTGCCTTGGGGGGAGCCTGGCCAGCTTGGAGGTTTAGAATGGAGTAATCACTGCTCAGTATTTGGCTCAAGGCAACTGTAATACATTGTAGTCTCTCTGGGTAGTGATTTGGGGAATTAGCTGGCTAATGAATAACCGCTGCTGTACTAATTTTATGAATCTATATTGATATAATAATCATTCAACACTCCCCGGTACCAAATATGGCAATGGCAGCTCGCATAAGCTGTGGATGCTTAATTCTAGGACTATCCCATCCCAAACACACATAATCTCAGAAACAAAGCAGACCTGCTTAGTCCTTAGAGAAAGTTATAGCGGCACAAAAAGGAACATAAACCTGGTTTATAGCCAGTTTTTTGAAAAAAAAATTTATTTCTCCACCTCCCTTTAATCATACTATAATAATTTATACTTTGTTCATCAAAAGTAATGGTCTACCCTAAAATGGACCCTTATAATTGATAGTAATATAGATCATTAGGTATCCATTGCTTTGAACAATTACTTCAAATGTAATATTCTGATTTTCTTATGGTAAGCCTTTTCAGTTTATTTTTTCAATGTTTTATTGATTCGTTTTGAGTTTCACATCATGTACCCCAGGTCCTACTCCTCTCCCCATCTCCTCCTATGTGGTCTCTGCCTTGCAACCTCCCTGCTAAAGAAAGTTAAACAAAAACAAACAAACAAAGCATAGAAAACATCTCATCATATGTCAAGGTGTCCCACTGTATGAATACCTTCACTTGCAAATGTTCATTGCAATGAGTCATTGGTCTGGCTGGAGGCCTCTGGCTTCTGCTACACCATCAATATTGTATCCTCAATGGGACTCCTCCAAGTTATCGGTTGTTGCGCTGCCGTTTTGACTGAGCAGGACTGGCCCTTTCATGGTGTCTATAGCCCATCAATGCCACATGGTTGCAGGTGAGTCTCTGGGTGTCTTTCCCTGCCCCGTGGCAGGCAGGTTTCTGGATGTCTTCCTCCTCCAGCACTGCAGTTGGGCTGCTAGATATTGTGGTTCCTAAAATATATTCTTCTGAAGAGTAGAATTTTTTTCTCAATTTTTTCTTTTTTTTTTTTTACAAATTTTCATTTTTAATTTTGTTTATTGTTATTTTGGTTTGTATGTATGTATGTATGTGTGACACATGTGATATGAGGGAACATGCATATCACAATCGATCTATGGCCATCAAAGTACAATGTTATGAAACTGACTTTCTCCTTTCATCTTCATATGGGTTCCATAAACTGAACTCAAGTCAACAGTCTTGACCAGAAAGCACCTTCACCTACTGAGCTGAGCCACCTTGCTGGCTCTCTCCTCACTCATTAATCTGGTGGACCAGACAAACCATAGAAAGAAGAGCAAACAGTGTGGGCTCGGGAAGAATGAAATGCCTTGCTTGCTCCCGCTAGTGTGGCGACTGAGAACAAGTCCCCCACTCCAGGTTCTTCATTTTGGAAAGTTGGAATAATCTAATAATGTAACGTGGGGGCCGTTGCTGTGTGTTTTGTAATAATAATTTATTTCACCTATACTGGCTATTCCAGGCAAATAAAGTATACTAACTTTCTCTGAGATCCAGGGAAGACAACATAGATGAAACTGTTCTTATACCACCCAACAAGGGAGTCACTAGTTATCAATGCTATTTAAATTAAAATTTTAGTTCCTGTATCACATGTTTAATAGCACACATGGTTAGTGTTTCCATTGTGGCAGAAAAGTCTATTGACTTTTCTGTGGTTACTGATGCCTCATCACCTGTAATGTTCTGAGGAGCCAGTGTGCACTGCACATAGGACTGTAAACCATCCATGATGGAGGTTACCAACCCATAAACAAAATTACATCACTGACTGAGCTCTGTTCGTGGCAATAAGCAAAAGGTCATTTCCTATTCATGAATACACTACTGTTCCCATCCTTTCCCAAGAACTGAAGAAAATGGGTTTGCTATTAGTTGCCCATCTTATTATTGGATAATTCATTCCCACTCAAACTTGGAGATATGAATTTTTCCATGATGACATAATGTGAGTTTTCTTTATTTCCTTCTCTGTCTCTTTTGTTTTTATTGTTGTTGTGACGTGTACATGGTGCTAAGGATAAAAACCAGGACCTGTGTTCACTACCCAAGTGTTCTAACATAGACTTATACACCTGCCCCAGTTAGAAGTCTTTAGATAACAAGTTGACTCATCCAGATTACAACTAAAAGAAAGCTGAGCCCTTATGCTGGCAAAAGCATTGCTTATTTCTTCCTCATATAGTGGATCTGTGATTGCGTCAAGGTCAGGAAATGGTGAAAGATCACAGTTACATGGTGACACAGTCCCCTTCACCATTATATAAATAAGGAAGTTCTGCCTGAATGTTATATATAATGTGCATGTTAACCCTGCTTTAGGAGCTGAATGTATATGTTACCTTTTGTTTTGAAAACATGTCTAGAAACAGGTCTCAGAGGGAATATCAGAAAAAGACTAGAATCCCATCTCTGTTAGCTTTCTATCACTGTAAGAAAATACCCAAGACAAACAACTTATGAGGACAAAAGGTCTATTTCGGCTCACCACTAGAGGTCTCATAGCCCCACTGTTCTTTTTGGCTGATGGTGAGACAGAAGATCAGTATGGGGAGTGTGCTGTGAAGCAAATTTATCCCAGGGTGACTGAAAGGAAAAACATTGGCTCAGGCCCCAAGATCAAGTTCTCAGCACAAAGGAGGTTTATTTGCCCCAGGGAAACAGAGGACAGGCAATAAGAAACAAAGACAGGAGATAGAGCATGAGGGAGAAGATGAACAAGGGAGAGAGGGAAGGGGTCTTTGTTCTCTAGGACCAAGGATTACCTCTCGTTAGAGAGAAGACAGACATGGCCCATAGGCAAATGGTGGTTTCTAAAGGTACAAGGGGAAATCCTGTGTTAGGATGATGTGTTTGATTTTAATAGGGCATGTTAATTACGTGAGCCAAAGGCAGCTTTTGATTGCTGGACTTCAATTGTTTGATAGCTGGACCTTGGTAGTCAGCCGGAGGAGGAAGAAGTAGCCAAATAAGGGAACAGACATTGGGGCTAGCTTTAAGAACGCAATTTAATAGTTTTCAGCAGGGGACTAAGGGAGAAGGGCAAGGCCTGTCAGAGCCAGGCCTTCCACACTTGAGCTGTCCAGAGTCCCTTCAATGACTAGGGTGGCAAGCAGAGGGAGCAGGGGAGGAGTCAGGGTCCGATATATGCTTCAGTGACTTAATATCCTTCCTTTAAAGTCTCATCTCTGAAATGCTGCCCCTGCCACCTTAGGTAGCACTGCAGGTTGGAAGTCAAACGTTTAACAAATGGCCTTTGGAGGACATTTAAGATTCAAACCATGACACCCTCTAAGAGGCAAAGCCGGATATTGTCAGGGCTTTTACTGGGAAGGGCAAAATGCTTATATTCAGCTAGAGCAGCCTTCAGGAATGTGGGCCACTCACTGGCCCTTTCTTATACTCTCTCTCTTTTTCTCTTTTTAAAATCTGTAAAACAGTGTGACTAGCCAAGACACCACAAAAGTTTCTGTTCTCAAGATAACCAATCTTCTTCTAGGTTTAAAATTGAAAAAATTTTTCCTCAGCCTGTTTTATCCACAGCCTTCAATTAGGGTGGCATGCCTGAATATCTCCCTGAAGCCTTTATGTAAAACGTAGTATGGTTTTTAGGATGAGTGATAGTATTCTGGCTCCCGTGAGAATGCCCTCTTATGTCTAAATACACAGCACGGTGCTCTGTTGCAGGGCTTCTTCGGATGGCTCATGGATGGCACTGCCTGTATCTAGGACTCATAGTTTGGAGATATAGGACTAAGAATGTGATCTTATTACACTGAGGTTTTTAATTTGGATTCAAAATTAAAATGAAAGAGGGTGGGGTGAGCTATCGTCTTTTATAGGTTCTACTTAAGGATGTGGTAAATTGATCTTGTGAAGGCAGACAGGAGGATTTTTGTGAAGTTTTTCTATCTCTTGGGTTCTTTTTCTATATTGTACTAATGCCTCAGGAAGCTCTACCATAGGGAAAAACATGAATGTAGCTTAGTGTTTTATAGTCTGTTTTTTATTGTAAAAACATAGGCCTTAAACTTATATTGAGAGTAAAAATCTGGTAGGTAACCTTGGGAGTTACTTGCTATTCAGTTTCCTAATCTATAAAATATAATTACTTCTTCTGATGGTGTAATGCCATAAGGAAGCATCTAGCACGACACTTGGCACATACCAAGAATGTGAGAAGTTGCCTATTTCATTCCATCTCCCCACCGTCCATGAAAATAAATACAAAAACCATGAAAGATGATCCATTTCAGTTTTGCAATGGGGATGTTAAATCTTTATCATTTCACTAATTGCTTGGGTTCTATAATGTTCAGTCTATGAATAAAAGGGTTTGTGTCCCATGCATACACATTGAAAGGACAGCCTGTCATACCGCATACATGAGCTACTCCTGGAGTGTACACAGGGTGGGAGACAGGCAAGTCATGGTCTCACCGTGTTCTTCTCACACGTCTCATTGACCAGTTAGCAGATTCTAAAGTAGCCATTTTAACCACAGGCTCTTACACTGGGGAAGTCACCATTCTCTGGGGTGACTCAGCACAGTAGACTTTATCTTAAAACCAGCAAAACTGTTTGCTAAGGGCAGTTCTCCCTGAGTCATAAGCTTTCGTAGTTTACAAACTGCTGCCTGAGGGCCACATCTGGCCTGCCTCTTTATAGAGTACATCTGAGAGCTAGGAATGATACTTCTTCCTGTCTTTAAAAGATAGGAGGAAAAGAGTTTTCTGACATTCAACAACTATATTAAATTCAGTGAATAAAGTTGCTCTGGCACACAGTCACACTGTTAACATATCTTCTATCCTCAGATACTACCAGGCTAGCCAAGAAGTGCTCAGGGAGCATGTGATGGAAAATACTTACTATCTGGACATTTTCTCCCCCACCCCTACCTCAGGGGCCGAGCTAGAGTACCTAGCACCATAGCCCAGCTCTGACTTCATATCCTCTTTTCCTTGCCTTGTCTCAGCTCTTGTTTCTCAACTGCATAACAAAAGCACCTATCTCACAGGACTTTATGAGGACTACACAAATAGGCAAAGTATTTTGAAGGTCTGACATCATTAATTACTTTATGTGTGCGTATGTATTTATCTTTGTTTTCATTATTAGTTGTCAAGTATTCATTTCCTGATCTAAAGCTTCAAGGGCTTACTAATTTGTTGGCAATCATTGTAAGGATTTCATTTACAGCCCTCCATTAAAATTCACTTCTTAAGGAAGAAGGAGTAACCAGAGTCTAATGACTCCTAATGTCACAATCAGTGTAGTGGCTTACCCATAAAATGAAGCCTGCATTAGTTACAAACACTTTATTAGCGACACATACTTTTTTTGTGATGTTTTCAAACTTGAGTCCTGAAAGAGCCAAAACTCCAGTGTGAGTTCAGCCCTGATCACCTAGCTGATTAAAGTTCCAAAATACAGGACAAAACCTCAACATGCCTAATCAAAGGCTATGGTATTTGAAAACAGTAATTTTACCTCCAGAAGTAGACATAGAACAGGCTTACACCTTTGCTATGTGATCAGAAGGACTATTGGAATATTTCTCACTATTCAGAACTTTCATTTTTGGAGTTTTGAAGAAAACTTGAGAGAAGTTAAAGTCTCACACTATGGTCAGCCTTGTTCTTTAAAGTGCTTCTCAAAATGTTAAAAAAAAAAAAAAACCCAAAAAACAAAAAACAAAAAAGCAACAACAACAAAAAACCAGGCAACCATTGGTGAGTCATCTGGAGGCTGAGGCCATGAGACTCTAGCCTGAGAGCCTAGGCCTCAAAAGGAAAGAGTAAGAGCAAATAATCAAAAACAAACAAACAACACTCAACAGTCAGGCGAGAGCAAACAACTATCTCTTGTTGCAACTACACCAAAAACCAAAAAAGAAACTGTGAAACATCTGAACAACCCAAGTGAGTTACACATCCTTTCCAGTAAGGGTCACCACCACGCTTGTTTCTATTTGAATCATCCAGAAATTAAACAATTCACTTTTCTACGAATGATCTGGGTGAGGCTGTCCTGCCTAGAAAATACCCCCACCGCACACACCCACGCCTAGCAATCGCACCTGAGCTACACCCAGCTTAACAGTTGGCAAAGAAACAGGCCACCCTCATTCAAAGCTAAAAGCCCTCTTTCAAGGTCCAGAAGTTGCAAGGTCCAGAAGTTTCATCTGGTTTTCAAAGTTTTTTTTTTTTTTTTTTTTTTTTCCCTATTTTGTAAAGTGTCTCCTCCACCCACTGGAATTGTTCTTCCCTTCCCTACAATTGCTCACAGCGTTCTTATCCCATTCTCCCTATCCAACAACCGGGTGTAAATAGCAAACGTTCTACAAAATAGCACAGTAGGAAGGAGAAGAAGGAAAAAACTCCCCTAGCTGCGCGTGGAGGTCGGAATGTGCCACTAGGCCGAGAGGGAGAAGGGTCCTAATGTAAACTCGTCTGGGGTCCTGGGTCATCGCCTGACCGTGGGCTGCAAGCGGCGCTGACACAGCACGGAGGCAGCAGGGAGCGGGCGGCGCGCGGGGTGGCGCGGGGCGATCGGGGTGGGTGGCGACGAGCGGCGTCCCCCGCCGGGCGGCGTGGTGCGCTCCGGGGCGGCTCCAGGCGGACGGGCGGAGCAGCAGACACGCAGGGCGGAGGCGCAGTCTGCACCGCACCATGGCGTATCCCGGGCACCCTGGCGCCGGCGGAGGGTACTACCCAGGCGGGGTAAGTGCAGCGGATGAGGGAATAGCAGCCTCTGGGCTCCCTGGACTGGAAGGCGCCACGGACGCGCGGGAGGAGGCGTCGCGGGCGGTCCCAGACGCTCCCCGCGAGCTCGCCTGGACCCTGATGTCCAGCCTTGGCGCCACTCCATTTTTCTTCCCCATCTCTTCCTAGGGCCTTTCCCGGGCCCACGGGTGGGGTGGGCTGCGACCCGGGAAGCCCACTCGGTAACTCGGATATGTGGCGTGAGATAGTGCAAGCTGGGTGTTGACTTCCTGCTAGCTCTCTTTCTCGGAATGTCCCCAAAGCAACAACAGCCATCTTGATCTAGAACGGTTCTGTGGTCACTCCCTTGAAAAGAAAGTGACAGGGAGACCAGAAAGTCTGGAGAAGTGAGCTGAAGGCCTAGTGGAGGACCACTTGGCCAGATGTGGGGGGTGTACTGTCAGAGACAGAGGGACCCTCATCTTAGATAAAACCCCGTGCCATCCTCGTTCTTCCCAAGCCACACCTGTCAGCCCTGTACTAACTCCAGCCTTACCTAGTACTTCAAGTACTTTTAAAACACCACGAAAGCAGTAAAAAAACAACAGGAAAACAATTCTAACCTAGCTACCAGACTGATTGCTTCAGGTACATTGACCTCTGTTAATGGGCTATTTTTAAGTGGCTCTGCATATAGTGTCGTCACTTTCGTGGAGACTTATTTTGGACCAAGTCTCCAGCTTTTAGATGTCAGGAGCAGGAGTGCAAAAGCCTGGTGGGTCACTGAGGTGGAGTGTGAGGTGGGGGTCGGGGGTGGGGGGAAGATAGAATCTGTGAAGGTCACACAGGCGTCAATTGCACAAAGGCCTTGCATGGTGGAAGAATAAACTCAGTTGTATGTCTGATGCCTTTCCATTTCTTTTATACAGTATGGAGGAGCTCCTGGGGGGCCTGCGTTCCCTGGACAGACTCAGGATCCGCTCTATGGTTACTTTGCTGCTGTAGCTGGGCAGGTGAGCCTTTTCTTTAATATTGAAGAATTGTTGTATTCTGTCTGTATTAGCATTTAGTGACGTGGCACAAAACAGTCTGCCCCGGAAATGAGTCCCTTTGCCTAAAAGAAGGGAAGAGGAAAAGAAGACTAAAGTATTTTTTTTATTTTGGATTCGAACAAAGTTGGACAGAGTATTATTTGTATTGACAATAAATCAGTTCAGAACTTGTGATTGAACTGGGGTTTGTTTGATTGACCCAAAAGGGGGTTATAAATATACTTTGAAGATCTGCAAAGTTTATACCTTCTCGATCGTATTCTCAGGATAGAGCAAGGGCTGCTTACAGAGAAGAAATTCAAGATCTGAACATAAAACCTCTGCTTGTCTAGCCTAAAGACACATATTAGTATTAATTATTCTATAGCCCAAGTATAATAGATAGCTACTTTCAGTTGAATTCGATAATTAATCGTTTACCCAGGATAGAAGGAAAGGAGGTAGAGAAGAGCTATAAAGAGCCATCGGCCTGCAAACACAAGAGTTACTGTCAGTATTCAGAAGGTAGCGTCAACCCTGGGTGTGGATGCTCTCACAGAGCTGGCTCACTATGTCCTTATTAGGTGTTGTGGCCGGATGACCCACAGAGAGAATGCAGGTCAGCTAGTCCCAGGTCCTTAGACCCACTTCCTCCCTCAGAGAGTTGTATGACAGATGCCTCTGGCTACTATAGGGAAGGACACACATGCATAGCTTGCAAGGTCACTGTGTTTGGTTATTGCTCTGTGGACATAATCCAGACGTGTCCAGAGGGGACCTTCTTTCTTACTTAATTGTTTTAAACAAGAGCCCCGAAAGAATGAAATTAATCATGATTTGAAAAAACAAGCAAGCAAGCAAACAAGCAAACAAACAACATCCTCTAGAATATGTTAAGCAAACTCCTCCAGTCACCTTGGAAGAAGTGGTACTCTAAGAAACACAGCTCTGAGAATTTGAATGGAAAATTGAGTTGAAGACTGGGAGACTTGCCTCTCAAGTGTCTACTTAATATGTTATTGATCCGTGTCTTTGAAACCACAAGACATAGCACACCTCAAGACAAGCATTCTTAGATTGCCAGTGTCTTCGGCATGTAAGTGATTCCACCCGCTTGGCTTTCAGCAGCACTGGCCTCTATTCCACACATTCATCTTCTTGCAAATTATTGATCCTTTTCCTATTTATAACTTAATGGGTCTCACCAACTTGGATTTATATATTTTATTTAAAAATCCCTAAAAATATCATGTGTCTTATTTTGACCTCAGTCAACCAGTAAGTAGGTATTGGACCCTATATGTTCTCTATATAATTGTGCTTGGAAGATCCTGTCTCCTGAGTCAAATCAATCCAAGAGCCTCTTTCTCCTTGGACCAGGCCTTGCATTTACTGATGCCCCTACTAATACACCCTACGTCTCACCCATTTAAAACAAGGGCTTGGAGGGATATGTTTTTAAACAGTTCCATTAACTAATTTTAAAATGATTGATTTTGATAGTTTCTTGGCTCAAACTGAGTGCAAACTGTCAGCCATGACAAATATTCTCTCACTATTGGATTATTTTTGGAATTAGGGTAAGAAGAATTTTGAAAGGCATTCCTACATATGATTATTTTCTTGTTACCGCTGCTTAAGGACTTGCAAGTGCAAATCACCACCCTGATTTCCTTTCCTGGTTTTTGTTTGTTTTTTAAAGGACGGGCAAATTGATGCTGATGAGTTGCAGAGATGTCTAACACAGTCTGGCATTGCGGGAGGATACAAACGTGAGTTTGCGGTCTTAGGATCTTTCTAACAATACTCTTGTTCTCTGTACTTTAGCTGTGAACTGTGATTGTTCCTTTAAAGAAATCAAACTTTTCTCATCCACCAAGCTATTATTTTTAAAAAGTTAATTGAGCATGGTTCCTAACAAGCCATTTCAGTTCACCAGAGAGGTTAGTGGATTTCTTGGATTTGGGTTCCCTGTACTCTGGGATCATTCGAACCAGTGAGACCACTTGGGTGGCCTCCCACACAGAGGACAAGTTAGGGTGCTGAAATGGAATCTACCAGGTCAGGTGTCGTTAATGCTAAGTGCTAACAGGTACCACTGACTTTGCCAAGTGCTTGTTCTATCCTAACTCTGGTGGCATTGAGAGAGTGGCCAGTCTTGCCGTCTGATCTCTGAGCCCTGGGCTTACTCCCTGGTAATACAAACACTTGCCGGCCATAACATTGCCTAGGTCATTCTTTCTATCAGCTGAGAAGAAGATGTATTCATGCTGAGGACAGAGTCCCCTTCCTGCTGTCACTCCATGCCAGCCTTCTGCTCCCTCCTCCATTCTTAGCAGACTGTACGTGCAGCCCCACTGTTTGTCACATAGCCACTGTCCCGACTTCTCCGAACTGTGCTCCAGGAAGCAAATGGGAAATAAACATTGTAAAGATGCTGAATCCTAGCTGCGGCTTATTATCCCACAGACTTTGGTTTTGTTTGTTTATTTGTTTGTTTTGTTTATTCTTTTTAAAAAAGATTTATTTATTATTTTTTAGATATTTTCTTTATTTACATGTAAATTTCTCCTTTCCCAGTTTCCCCTTCAAAAAACAAACAAACAAACAAACAAAAACAAGAACAAACCCCTGTTGCCTCTCCCCTCTCCATGCCTGCCACCCCATCCTCTCCCACTTATTGGCCCTGGCATTCCCCTACACTGGGGCACAGAACTTTCACAGGGCCGAGGTCCTTTCCTCCTATTGATGATCGAATTTGCAATCCTCTACTATACACATGCTGCCAGAACAATCAGACCCCTCCATGTGCAGTCCTTGGTTGGTGGTTGAGACCCTGGGAGCTCTGAGGGTACTAGTTAGTTCATATTGGTGTTCGTCCTAAGGGGCTGCAAGCCCTTCAGCTCCTTGGGTCCTTTCTCTAACTCCTTCATTGGGGACCCTGTACTCAGTTCAATGGATGGCTGTGAGCCTCTACATCTGTATTAGTCAGGTACTGTCAGAGGCTCTCAGGAGATAGCTATATTTAGGCTGGCTTGTCTTTCCTTCAGTCTCTGCTCCATAGTTAATCTCTGCAACTCCTTCCGTTGTTTTGTTTTTTCAAGTCTAATCTTGACCACAAGAAGTGTCTGGGACAAATAATAGTGGCTTAGCTCAATTATGCCACCTTCTAACTTCTTTGCATTTGTTAATAAAGGCAGAACATCAAATGGACACCTCAACTTCATAATAAGCTATAAGTTAAAGTGCTTAGAGCTCATCCCTAAGGACTTGCAGTGGCGCTCTCCACTGTAGGAGGTGCTGTATTCTCTAGATGGTCATCTTTAAAACACTGGCGTTCTGTGTCTTCCATACTCTGTTACTGTTTCCTAGTTGGGAAATTAGTTCAAGAAAGAACTTTTGAAATTTGTGTCATATAACTTGGTCCAAAACAAGAGAAGCACATATCCTGAACTGCAAGGCCTTTTTGATCTAGTTAGTTTAGTTCCCGGTAGCATCCATGATATACCTCCCAACTCCTGGCTGTCATGAGTTCTGCAGTTACAGAAACTATAGAGCCACCGATCTTTTAAGCACAGATTCCAAACCATAGGCCACAATCCTGAAAGTGGAAGGGGGCCAGTGGGATAATACAGATCAGAACCAGTTATCCCTACAAGGGAGACTCCATGGGAAGAGTTCCAGTCTCCAAAATGGAAATCCAGCTTTTCCTTTCCTTGACTTTGGAGGAGACGTCTCTACAAGAAGCTTGACAGAAGCAGAGAGAGGCTTCCACCCTTGTTGACCTGCGTCATTGCTTCTACTGGAAGAAAAGATGACTCAGATATTGTGGTAGAGCGAGGAGACTCACAGCACACAGGGAAAGCACCACGTGGATAATTTTGAAACTATATACAACTTTTAAATATCAATAAAACCCCAAATAGTCTAATAAAAATAATAATCTACATTCCCCCTTAGCCTTTACAAATGAGGGATACTTCTACAGCCTCTATCTAGGGGTGAGAATTCAGTCCACCCATCCATTCATCCCTTCAACCAGCCAGTCCGTATTTAGATGGACAGTCATACTGTGTGTGCAGAAAGAATTCCACCTGCTGAAGGTCTCTGGGATAAGTACTGAGGCTGGGATTGTAACCAGCAGGCACATGGTCTAGCTAGATGGGAGTGAGCCTGCAGAACTGACACAGGGGCTGAAATGAAAGTCCAGCCACCATGATGCCAATGGGGAGGGTGTAGGTACATAATTTAGGCACATAGAATGAAAGACTCAGGTGGAACATGGTTTAGTTGTAGAAGTAACAAATTCCCTGTGGAGATCCTGCCTGTTGTCGGTGGAGTGGGAAAAATCATGTAGGGGTTCTAGCCTTTCCCCTGAGATCAGAACACCCTATAGCATTCTGTATCGGAGAACACATGCCACCCCAGCCAGAAGATAAAGACTACATTGAAAGTATAGAATAGGGTCCACTTTAAAGGAAATAAAGAAACAGTTTATTCCGAGCCAAACATGAAGGACTGTGGTTCAGGACCATGGACTTGAGTCACTATGGAAGAAGTCACATGAACTTGTATAGTCAAAGAACAAAAGAAAGTCATGAACAAGGACCTTTGCCACTTCCCCTGGTGGGAAGATCAAGTATACTGACTACATCCAAGTGGAGGCCCATAGCTTTCAGTTGATAAAATATTCATGGCTGTAGTACTGTTAGATACTAGAGGTCTGCGAAGAAGCCTAGTGATACATTCTAAGGAATATGTCTGTGAAGTAAGAGAACATTGGGTGAGATACAGAAGTTAGGGTTATTGGCTATTAAAGGGAACCAAGTAGTTTGAGATCATTTTAGCTTGAGAATGATAGCCTTCTGTCTTCACAGTGTTCTGCTCAGCCAGGCATAGTAGTCTGCCAGGGCCTTGGTATCACTGCAGATTCTTCAGACAGTTCCAAATCATAGGGACTGTGGAGTGGCTAAATGCCTGTTCAAGAGCCCACGGAGTCCCACCACTTAAAGAAATGACTGACCCAGGAGTAACAGCAGTGGGGCTGCCACTTTACAGGGTGATTGAGTCTCAGGGGAGCAGGGATTAGGCTACAGGGTGATTGAGTCTCGGGGGAGCAGGGCTTAGGCTCTTCACAGGTGTCTGTAACATCGGCAGATAGATGAATCGTGCAGTTTTTGAAACTGAGCCGTATTTGCTTCACAGTCCCACAGTATTGGTAGAAGGCAACGTGAGCTCTGTCCCATACAAATCGAGTAGCAGGCTTTAAGGCGTCAATTAATAATAGAATTCATAATTAATTTCAATGATTCCAATGTCATGTAGAAATGCTGAAATTATATTGATTCATGTACTTTCTTTGATTTAACAGCTTTTAACCTGGAGACTTGTCGCCTTATGGTTTCAATGTTGGATGTATCCTTTACCTTAATGGTTGTCTGGAGTGTTTTTTCCATGGCAAAAAAAATAAAATAAAATAAAAAAGTCTTTCTGAAAAAAACTCAACCCAGGGTGGAGGAACAAGTACGTAGAAAAAAATTGCAAGTAACTACCAAAAAGCTTTGTGAAATAACTAGCTGTTAGGATATAATTTGGTGTGAGAAACAGACAGGAAGTTTAGTAAGAAGAAGGGCGATTGTTCAAGATTGCCCAAGGTGCATAGGTGAGGTGGCTTATGCGTGTAGTCTGAGCACTCAGGGTGCTGAGGCAGGAGGATCACTGTGAGTTTGAGGGCAGCAGGTGCCATATTGCAAGTTGGCGGTTAGCCTGAGGTGCAGAGATCCTTTTGCAAGAGAAATGGGTGGAGAGTGTGTGTTAGAGTTAGTGCAGGAAGGCACTGGAAGTGCGCAAGAATGCCAGCCTGTGGTTAGTCTCAGTTTGGCTAGAGTGCTACATTCCACCACAGCTCACTTTCTGCTGGTGAAGTCCAAAGGACTGTCAGAATCCATAACCTAGAGCACCGACGAAATGTAGCTCAATTCCTGTAAGAAATCTGCCGTTTTACTTCCGGCAGCTTACAGTACCCTATCGTCTTCTCTCATTCAGACCGAGTAGCGGTCTTTTTTTCCCTACAGTAAAAGTGGGTATTCAGAGCTTTAAATCCATACATCATAAATTGCATCACTTATCATTACTTTTTCTTATATTATACCAAGAGTATAGACTAACTTTTTTAAAACATGGGGTGTCTTTCTTCCATTTTAACAGAAAGCATTGAATTTCCCTTCCCCTTCTATGTCCTCTCATGTAATCATTAAAGGTGTGCAATGAGACAGTTCCGTCCTTGATTATAATCCAGAGAGATATGTCTGGCACGATGGGGTTCAATGAATTCAAAGAGCTCTGGGCTGTGCTGAATGGCTGGAGACAACACTTCATCAGTTTCGATAGCGATAGGAGTGGAACGGTGGATCCCCAGGAGCTGCAGAAGGCCCTAACGACTATGGGTTTGTATTACCAAGTAGAGCTCTCCGTTAACTGATGAATCTCTAAAAGTGTGTGCTCCTTGAAGACAGCCTCTTCTGCTCCATTCGTCTCTCCCTCTCTTTCTGTCTCTAATGTGGTTGTTGGTTTTTGTTGTTGTTGTTGGGGAGTTTTGTTGTGTTTTTAACCATCAACCTTTTCTTGTTGGGTGACTTTTCTGCCTTCCAGGATTCAGGTTGAGTCCTCAAACTGTAAATTCAGTTGCAAAGCGATACAGCACCAGTGGGAAGATCACCTTTGATGACTACATCGCCTGCTGTGTCAAACTGCGGGCTCTCACAGGTTTGTCCCTGAAGCCATTCAGCATTACCGGGAGCTTAGAAGACCCTTTCTGAATGGCGTTTGTCATTTCTCTGGACCTCTGAACTTCTCTTCTGCCCGGCTTTTTATGGTTTTAGGGGGTGCTTTAGCAGGCCCTTAGCACAGCTATTAAACAAATGGATCATAATATGTTATTCAGGGTTTCTTTTCAGGTGAATGAGTAATCGGAGTACGTTTTATTAAATGGCTGCAGATGTAGCTGTCTGTTTTGTAAGTGCATTTGTTTATGGTGCTAGGGCTACGGAGGGCTCACACATGCTAGGTAAACTCTGGACCACTGTGCTACTGCCCACAGCCTGAGTTGTACAGTATCGCTCATAGAGTGCAGTTATGAGTAATTCTCTTCAACTGTGGGACGTTTGAAGAGTAAAATTAAAGTGAATCACTTTTGGCCAGCAGGGCTGAAGTTGGTGGGATATTTGGTCACAGCCCACTTATCATATCAACTTCTGTCATCCATCTGCTTCCTTGATTACACAGCGTGCATGCTATTTCAGTGTTGAGAATCCTGTGCTTTCACAGCGGTTCAAGGGCCTTGAAGGCTAAACTGCTTTTACCAGCCGAGGTCAGTCATTTGTCTTAGATCCACATTGCAAACGACCATTGGCCACTTTCTGTTACCGATACTTATTTTCTTTGGCCTTATCTTGACTGGTTGTAGAATTTACTTGTTATTGACATTGGATCCCAATGCCAAATAGTTAGCGGCTGTGAGTTTAGAAAAGCCGTTTAAGGAGAAACACTACATTTTACTATGTTGTTTTGCAGATAGCTTTCGAAGACGGGATTCTGGTCAACAAGGAGTTGTGAATTTCTCGTATGATGATGTAAGTCTCTGTAAATAAGGACTAAGTATAAGACAAACTGTACCTGAATGGGAGTCCCTTCCTCAGTTAGTTATTAAGAATACAGACATGTTGGCTCATGTACTCAGGAGGCTGATGCAGGTGGATTGCCATGAGTTCAAGCCAGTCTGAGCTATGTTTGTGAGACTCTGCCTAAAACAAAACAACAACAACAAAAATCATAGAAATGTAATAGGACATGTTGGTTCATGCCTGTAATCCCAGCTGAGGTTGGAGGATTGCTTCAATTCAGGCCTAGCCTGTTGCACTGACTGACCAGCTCATAGAAGCAGAGTTCCCTAGTTGCTCTGAGACTGAGAAAGTGAGTGTCGTGAGAATGGCGACTCTTTCAGGCTTGGTTGCAAATAAACATGAGGGCCTCAGGTCAATCCTCAGAACACATGCACTAAAAGCTGAATGTGGCAGGGCTCTGTTGTAACCCCAGTACTGTGGAGGTAGAGATTGGTGGATCCTGGGGCTTGCCGACGATCCAGCCTAGCTTAGTGAATTTTAGGCCAATGAGAAATACTCTCAAAATGTGGATAGCACCTGAGGCATAACACTTGAGGTTGCCCTTTAGTTTCTACGTTCATATGCGCCCCAACACACAGCATGTACCACATATGCACAGCCTAACACACACCATGCCACCACATTTACACATCTTGTCTCACACTATGCACCACATAGACACAGCCTGACACACACCGTACACCATGTACCACATACACACATCCTGACATGCAGCATGTACCACATACACACATCCTGACACACACCATGTACCACATACACACAGGTTGATACACAGCATGCACCACATATACACAGCCTGACACATACCATGCACCACATATGCACAGCCTGACACATACCATGCACCACATATGCACAGCCTGACACACACCATGCACCATATATGCACAGCCTGACACACACCATGCACCACATATGCACAGCCTGACACAGACCATGCACCATATATTCACAGCCTGACACACACCATGCACCACATATACACAGCCTGACACAGACCATGCACCACATACACACCTATATAAAGCAACAGTAAGGTCTCTTTCAAAGCTGTTGTCAGATTTCAGCCAGCTGCGTGGGGCTGACCTGCCATGCAGATGTTGCCGCTGCGCTCACCCTGTACGCCACAAACATGCCACTGAGAGGTAGCTCGCAGCTCTGCTTTGCACACCTATGCTGTTTCTTGAGAACATAAGGAACACACCAGCTTAAACCATGATGCAAAACAAGCTCTTCATGGACAGGACCTGTGGAGTGGCATTAGAGGGGACCATCAAACAGCTTTCTACATGTCCTAATCTTTGGTGTCTTTGTCTCTCAGATAAGAATCATCAAGTTGGCTTAGCAGAATTGATGCAGGAATTAGCATTGTGTAGCTCCTTACCAGTGTTAGAGAATAAGCTCAGGGGGGGTGGGGGGCCGTGGTCTAATTTAATGATTCTCAACCTCTCAGTCATGACCCCTTTAGTGGTCTAACAACCCTTCCACGGGAGTCTCCTGAGATCTGAATATCAGATATTTACATTACAATATATAACAGTAGCATAATTATAGTTATGAAATAGCTACAAAAATAATTCTATGTTTGGAGGTCACCACAGCATGAGGAGCCGTATTAAAGGGTTGCAGCATTAGGGAGGCTGCGAGCCACTTCTCTGGTGGGTCTAGTTGGGGAGGCAGCCCTGTACAGCAAGCACTGATGTTGCCAGTTGTGTGTTTTGGAGTTGCTGGAGCAGGGTCAGCTTTTCTCTTTCTGTTGTGCATGGCTTTGACGCTGATGAAGCAGATTTTAAAGAGTGATTGTATGAAAAGTTAGCCACTAGAGTAGTGGGCCAAAGTCAGTTTGGAAGTCCATTGATATGACAGCGTAAGCCAATTTGTTCTTGTGGGCAAGTACTTTTGACCATGACTGTCTCTAGACCCTTAAGTATTATTTAGGGATTAAATTTTTTATCTGTTGAAGTGATTCCTCCTTCCCATAAAGTGAGAAATTCCTCAGATTTAGAAAAGAAAGTTCCCCTAAAAGTAAGAACCTTCCCACCCTTCATTTAGGCATAACGTAGAAAAATGGGACTTTTTGTTGCTCTTGTTTACCCTTGATGCCAAGATAGAGAATTAAAATGGAAGCTGCCCACAAGGAGGCTGTGGTACCACAGAGGCTAAGCCACCACAGAGGCTGTGGCACCACAGAGGCTGTGGCACCACAGAGGCTGTGACACCACAGAGGCTATGCCACCACAGAGGCTGTGGCACCTCAGAGGCTGTGGGACCACAGAGTCTGAGCCCCCACAGAGGCTGTGGCACCTCAGAGGCTGTGGTACCTCAGAGGCTGTGGCACCACAGAGGCTATGACACCACAGAGGCTAAGCCACCACAGAGGCTGTGACACCACAGAGGCTATGGAACCTCAGAGACTGTGACACCACAGAGGCTATGCCACCACAGAGGCTGTGGCACCTCAGAGGCTGTGGAACCACAGAGTCTGAGCCCCCACAGAGGCTGTGGCACCTCAGAGGCTGTGGTACCTCAGAGGCTGTGGCACCTCAGAGGCTAAACCACCACAGAGGCTGTGGTACCTCAGAGGCTGTGGCACTACAGAGGCTGTGGCACCTCAGAGGCTAAGCCACCACAGAGGCTGTGACACCACAGAGGCTATGGAACCTCAGAGACTGTAACACCACAGAGGCTATGCCATCACAGAGGCTGTGGCACCTCAGAGGCTGTGGAACCACAGAGTCTGAGCCCCCACAGAGGCTGTGGCACCTCAGAGGCTGTGGTACCTCAGAGGCTGTGGCACCTCAGAGGCTAAGCCACCACAGAGGCTGTGGTACCTCAGAGGCTGTGGCACTACAGAGGCTGTGGCACCTCAGAGGCTGTGGCACCTCAGAGACTGTGGGACCACAGAGGCTATGACACCACAGAGGCTATGACACCACAGAGGCTGTGGCACCTCAGAGACTGTGACACCACAGAGGCTATGGGATCTCAGAGGCTGTGGCACCACAGAGGCTAAGCCACCACAGAGGCTGTGGCACCACAGAGGCTGTGGCACCTCAGAGGCTGTGGCACCTCAGAGGCTACAGCACCCTTGGAACTTTGCAGACTGTAGTGTAACCCTGGTTTCCTTTTTCAGTTCATCCAGTGTGTCATGACCGTCTAACTCAAGAGGAAGCTGTCTGAATATGTTCAACATTCCAACTGGAGCCTGCCCTTGCTTCCTCTCTGCCTCCAGTGCTGTGTGCAGCCTCCACCAGCAGACACTCCCTGACAGCCCTTGAACGGGATTATGACTTTATATAGAACTGCAGCTTCATTTTTCATTTTGATAATAAATTCCTTTGAAGTTTAATAATATAAAAACAAGTCTGTTATACCAGTCAGAACCTCCTGAGCCATTATCAATCATGCCTTATTTTCCTGCTAACCCTCTTTTATATAAAGTATGCAAAATATTTAACATATATTACATATTTTCTTGTGATATATGACACTTTTTCATCAGACTTAGCTCTTATTCTTTCCCTAAGGAATGTGGTTAACAGTTTGTGTGGGGTATTCTTAAGTGACATAGATCCACAGTGGTGCAAAACAAACCAATGAACCTGGCAATCCACATACTAGAAAGTACAAGTTTTAGGACTTCACCAAGTTCTTCGTTGCCATCCACCCCAAACTTTTGTTAATTATACTTAAAGGTCTTGAATACTGTAAGTTTAAAATTGTCAGAAAAAAGACTAAAGAGAAATAAGAATATATTCACTGTTTCTTTTTTACTAGAGAGATTCTAGATGTCTTTAATTTCCTTTGTATATTTCTGTATCTCCCAAATTTTTAATAATGTGTATGCTTTCATTTTAAAACCAGGTGTCAGGGGAGGAGAGACCTCTCAGCAGCAAAGAGCATGCCCTGCTCTTGCAGAGGACTAAAGTTCCCAGCACCCATGATGGGTGATTTAGTACTGCCTCATGCCCCCCATGGGCACCTACCTGCATTTCACCTGCAGATACCCCAGTACAAACATATATGCATGCACATAATTAAAAAGTAATAAAAAATAAGTAAGCCAAGCAGGTTCCGTTTTAAAAAATTGTGGACATTCATATTTGAATGTCATTTGTTCATGATCTTAAACACACAAAAGAAAGGGACTCTAATGAATGTCTTGATCTGGCTTTAACTACTGGGAGTAGAGTCTTCCTTCTCACTCAGTTTCCAAGTATTCTCTAATAGTTTATTTGGTTTTGCACACACACACACACACACACACACAGAGGGGAAGGGGAAGGAGGGAGAGAGAGAAAGAGAGAGGAAAATAGGGATTTTTTTCCAAATGTTTAAATCATTGGCTTGCTGGCAATGCCTTGCTATGTATGTGCCTTGAACATTTTATGTAATGACAGGACACTTAGTGTCCCTATCTTTGAAAAGACTAATTACCCTTGAGGTAGTTCTGAGCGTGCAAAAGTATGTTGATATGAAAAGTATCCCCAGTGTTTTGTTCTTACAGTTTGGCAGCTAACAATGGTAGCAGTCTGCTCTTGCTAGCAATGTATCTGTCGTGTTTCTGGCACAACGTGAACTTGACCATCCACGTGACCGATTAACTTATCAACTGGTGAAATAAACATTCCATAAGCATATTCAGCCTCATTTCACAAATATATGTTCAGATAGTGTTTATGTATGTATAAAGTATATGCGTATATTATATATTCAGCCATTTCACGAGTATTTACTCATCCCTAACTTACTATGTGTTTAGTCAGTACTTCATGCCCAGATTACATGTCAAAGTGCAAAGCTTCCTGCTGTGTCTTACAGTGGTAAGTCTGGGTTTCATTTTAGATTTTTTAAAATTCTTTAATTTTTTTTTTTTTTTACAGTCCAGTCTTTATCCACCTCTCGGTCTGCCCTGTGATGGTTCCTCACTATCTCTTCCTCCCGCCCACCCCACCCCCTGTCTTCAAGAGGTGTCCCTAGCCCCCCCAACCCCTACCCTAACAGAACTCTCCAGTCCCTGGGGCCTCAAGTCTCTTGATGTTTGGGTGCATCTTCTCTCACTGAAGCCAGACCAGGCAGTCCTCTGCTGTACATGTGTCTGGGGCCTCATATCAGCTGTTGTTTGCTGCCTGGTTGGTGGCTCAGTTTCTGAGAGATCTCGGGGATCCAGGTCAGTTGAGACTGTAGGTCTTCCTAAGAGGTTGGCTCTTCTCCTCAGATCTTCCAGCTTCTCCCTAATTCAACCACAGGGGTCCCTGGCTTCTGCCCATTGGTTGGGTGTAAGTATCTACATCTGACTCTTTCAGCTGCTTGTTGGGCCTCTCGGAGGGCTTGTGAGCACACCATAGCCTCAGAAATAGTGCCAGGCCTGGGGCTTCCCCTTGAACTGGCTCTCAATTTGGACCTGTCATTGGACCTCCTTTCCCTCAGGCACTTCTCCATTTTTGTCCTAGCAGTTCTTTCAGACAGGAACAACTCTGGGTCAGAGTTTTTGACTGGAGGTCGGCTCTACAAGTTCCTTCTTCCCACTGTCAGGCATTTCATCCAAGGTCCCTCCCTTTGAGTCCTGAGAGTCTCTCACCTTCCAGGTCTCTGGTACATTCTAGAGGGTTCCCCAACCTCCTACCTCCTGAGGTTGTCTGTTTCCATTCTTTCTGCTGGCCCTCAGGGCTTCAGTCCCGTTCCCCCACATACACTCCTCGAAATACCTGATCATGTTCCCCTTTTCTCCTCTCTTTCCCCCTTTTTACTCAGGTTCCTCCCTCTCTCTGACTGCCCCCCACCCATAGTTGCTTTTTTTCTCCCTCCTAAGTGGGATTGAAGCATCCTCACTAGGGCCCTTCTGCTTGTTAACCTTCTTGAGTTCTGTGGATTGTATCCTGGGTATTCTGCATTTTTTTTGGCTAGTATCCACGTATTAGTGAGTACATACCATGCATGTCCTTTTGGGTCTGAGATACCTTACTCAGGATGATATTTTCTAGTTCCATCCATTTGCCTACAAAACTCAGGATGTCTTTGTTCTTAATGGCTGAGTAGTAAGTATTCCATTGTGTAAATGAACCATGGTTTCTGTCTCTGTTATTCTGTCTGTGGTGGGACATCTGGGTAGATGTTTTATTTGAACTGTCACAAAGCTTTGCCTAGGCTGCCCAGAAAAGGACCAAGGGTCCCCAGAAAACCAAGAGGCTGGAACTGCCCTATAAAGTCCTAATATATACTTAAGTTGCCCCATCATTTGAATAAGCCCCAAGATGTGCTACTTAGATTTTGGTTCTGAATTTGCTTTCAGGTACATCCTCAAGTATTATACACTGTTTTATTATTCATGTTTTAATAGTCAATGGTTAAAGGCAAGTCTCCAGGCATCTTCTCTTTTCATTTTCATTCCTCCAGAAAGCATTGGATTTACTCTTCATTTTGCCTGTGTAGTCAGAAAATTCCCTCCCCCGTGATGAATGCAGTACAGCCTTCCCTCTCCTATGTCATCCTGCTTCATTACTATAGATGCTCGTCCTGTGTTGCTTATTTCTAATGTTGGGTGGTTCCATTCTCTGCTTCCGGGGCATCGCCTCACTTCCTTCTCCTTGCCTCTTGTGCTGTCACTGCCTGGTACCTGCCTCTGCCGCCCAGGCTGGCCTCATCCTCACTGCTGTCCTCCTCAGGCTTCTTGAGTGTCAGGATTATAAGGAGGAGCCACTACACCAGGCCTTATCATTTCTTTTAAACTGGTTCTTCATTGTTTTTTTTTTTTCAGTTAAAGCATACAATTGGAGCATGGTAAATCTGTGGGCTCACACACCCCATTTTGGGATTTTGTTTTGAAGATGCATGCTTTAGTTTTATCACATCAGGTGATTATGTGGTTTGTTAAGCACTTTTAGCACACTGTAGACTTCTGTAACCATGTGGCAGAGAGAGGTCTGTGGTAGCCTAGCGGCTGCTGCCGTACATCTGCACTACAGTCACTAGATTAAGAGGCTCTTCTCATGATCACATGGTATGCATATGGTAACATCAGTCCTGGGGTGACATGTCAGTTAAGCCTCTCGTTTTTTTTCCAGATTGCCTTGCTCATCTGATGCATTACTGTTTCAGGGTCAATACAAATAATTGTATGATCAAAGTACTTTAGAAACAAGGAATGGAGCCATATGTAATCACCAATCTTTAATATAATAAACATATGCACTCACTAATTTTTAATATTATAATAAATGTATGGGCTTTTCTCAGTGATTTCATGACTCTTCACCTATGCAGACCAAAGGACAAGGAACTATGAATGCTACTGTAATGACTGATATCTCAAATGGCTGCTTGGGATAAGATAAAAAGACCAGGGGTAACCAGTTTCAGATAGTGAGCCCATGAACCTAAAACAAACCCATTGAAGACTCAGGCTTTAGGAGACAGCACAGGTGCAGCCTGGGCCATGGGGCAAAAACAAGAGACAAGCTTCATTAGATCAAGAGAATTAATTCAGGGGACGAGTCCCTTGCTTCCTCACTGGAGGACCAGCTGAACAAATGGAACACTAGTTTTTCTCGTCTCTTCAGGGACCTGGAGAATAGAATCATCTGCCAGCTTCTCAGGGACAATGTCCACTTAGGAAAAAATGAAAGAGAGGTATGCATCAAAATAACAGAAATCTTTTATTGAAAGTCACTTTATCGATGTTACAGTGAGAGTAACATAGAAAACTCTGTTATCTTATTAGCTTCAGAAGTGAACACTCATAAAATTGTGCCAGAAATTTTAATCTCAAGTTACAGTGACCTTTAAAAACAGCAAGATTTTATTCACCTACAATATGAGAACAACTTTATAACTTAAACAGCCATAAAACAAATCACGCCTGCTCAGGAAAGCAATCATCATTTACATTTCTGTTGGTGTTTACCAAAACCCAGTGAATTTTAAAATAGCATAAGATCTGGAAGTGCAGTGCGTTCGTGCGGAGAAGCAGGGACGAGGTTTGAATGATGCAAATCTAAGTATATACACATGAGTACCCAGTTACCCAAAGTGAACCACACTGATGCTATTCACAGGTCCCCAGGGGGTGGTTTCCAACATCTGCAGATGGGCATCACCCCCTGGAGGCTATGAACATGGGAAACACCGGCAGAGACCTACTGCAGACTAACATATGAACAGCTTTCATTAGGTGAAATGTGAAGTTTCTGAAAACTGTCTTTTGGAAATGCTCATTTGGAGGGGCAAGTCTTCCAACAAGTTGAAGGAGGAATAATAATAATAATAATAATAATAATAATAATAATAATAATAATGCTCTGTTATCCAGAAGGAACCTTTGGCTAAGCACTTTGCAATTAGTGTTAAAAAGAAAAGTTTTCCATAAAAAGAAGATGTTGGGTTATTTGTAGCCATTAAAAAGACAAGTTATAGAATCACAGTTTGATATTGTGCTGGATTAGAAAGGAAAAGTGGGGTTTCAAATCAGGCAGTGATACACGTGTATAATTTAACAAGAACCCTTGTGTTACTCCGAAGGGTCTGAATTCATTTCAGCACTTTCTGTATTGTGTTATCTAATAAAACTTAGCACCGCTATATTTAAAGATTTGGGATATCTGCATTATTTTAAAACCCAACGATCAAAACAAATCTTGTCCCAAAATGTCATAAGTTGAATGCAGAATGTGCATACATGTATCTTCATACATGTAGGGGAGACTAGTTCACAAACACAGGAACTGGTGGCCTTGTGTTTATTAACAAGATTCCTTCGTCTCACCATACACCCTTTTGGTAAAGTGAAACAATAAAGTACAGTTTGCTTGGATTCGATCCCAGGGGCTACTTGTGACCGACATGCCTGCCACTTCTGAAGCCCCTCCCAGTGATGCAGGTCTGAGAACAATGCAAGGGACACAGGATAGTAAAATACTCCCAGAGGGAACACTCCAGAAAACCGCAGCGCACACGTCTGCTCTTGGTAGCAGAAGTTCCCTCCAGCATATCCAGTGGCCGTGTTGAGCTCTTCTACATGCTTTAAGGGGATGTCCACTGTGCTCCTAGGCTGGGACTAAATGACCCAGGATCTCTCAAAACTCTGTGCTGCTTATTCGCTTCCTGAGATTTATACCCTGAGACCTATCTCTTAGTGACTTTCCAAGGTGCACAATCAAACCAGCATGTCAGAAGGAAATGAAAGATAACCTCCCTGCCCTCCTAATTCTCATTCTAACCAAAGGCGGCCCTGGCCTGTATGACAGGGGATGCTTCTGATCAAGTAGGAAGGTGGTAAATGCAGCTATCAAATACAATAGCAATGGTACTGCTCCATAAGGCCATGGATTTGAAAGACAGAGGTACAACTGATAATGGTCTTATAAGTTTTGAGTTTCTGCTGCCTGACTTTAGATGTTCCACATTGAGAACCAGCAAAACCATACATAAAATAGGGATGAAAAATGCTACCTTCTGCTCTCCAAATCCGGGACAATTTTGTTCTGTACCTGCAGGTGTGGTAGGAAAACTCGGAGCTGAAAGTGCCTGCCCCACAGAGCATATGCTGTAAGCCAGTGCCAACAGCAAGCACCCAAGACACTCTTACAGCATGCTGCTCACACACGACCCGACAGGCTGCTGACTCAGCTGGCTCTCACAAATGCCGGCTGAATCCTTTACTATACAATAAAGGAGAATCTAGAACCCCAGTCCCCAGTTCTCCAGTGCCCAACGAAAGGACTCTGCCTCTGAAGTCAGAGTAGTCTTAACTATCCCACCAGAGGAAACTAAGTATTCGAGCCTCCAATTAAACCCTCTTCCACAGAAAGATCAGCTTGTCATAGAAAGCTAGTGGAATAAGAAAAATTCGACTTGACTGCCTTTGGGGAGGGAGAAGGGAAGCAGGTGACAGCTATAGAAGAGAACCAACAAAAGAGACCATTAGGAGCATAAATAGTAGAAAATGTGCTGCTAACGGGAGTCCAGGTGTCTCGATGCTCAAGCAAAGTTGCTGCTGGTCAGATCGTTAGAGAATGCCCCAGACACGGCAGCCAGCAGCAACAGCCAGCTGCGCCCTGCGTGGCTGTGCAGCTAGGTGTCTTGCTTCTTACTCCCATCAGTTCCAAACTCTGTCCCCCTCTCTTTATATGGCGCAACCTGCCAAACAGCCTTCCTTTCCTAAGATAGAAAGTCCTTCTCTAAAGCACTGTACAGATCTAAGGTTAAGAGGGAACTATGACAATAGAGAAGTCACACAGTGAAACGTACAGACTTGACTCTGAAATCCACAAAGAAACAAGCAGAGATATCACACTTTTCCTCGCTTAAAGGTACCCAAAAAGAGGGACGAAGTCCGAAAAGGGCAACAGGTAAAGTAGCTACAGTAAGTCTAGGGCAATGGACAGGATGAAGTCAGGCAGATACGCAAGGTGGATCGTCCTGGAAAACCTAGCAGTCCCCAACCCCCCACACACACCCCTGGAGGGCAGAGAATATTCAATTTTATCTTCTCGGTGGCTTCTCTTAGACTAACACCAATCTCTCATGCATATAAAGACTACATTGGACTGACCTGTGCAAACATTATTTTAAAAGCCTTGTGAAGCCAGAAGGAGAAGAAACCACCACCTCCTGAAATAGAGCACCTCTCTTACCTGCTAAGACAACGTCCTAGGCCCTGGTTTCCTGTCCCCAGTAACGCAGAGCACTAAGAATCTTCATGCTGTGCCATCAATGCTTCATGCAGCATTGATTTCTCTTTGCACACTGTTGTGACTGAAGTAATTTTCTATCTTGCTGACCTTGGAGGAGGACTTCCTATCTAAGGAAAGTGGCCAGGAAGACTGAGTCTGGCCAGTTCATTCTTTAAGGAGTCTCTGCTGCAGGCCTCCCCGGCTAACACAGTGGAAAGACTTGAATGTCCCTTTTCATTGGAACAGAAATGATCTGCTTAATGGGACATCCCAGGCATCTGGACTATCTGCAGTCCTACTAATGCCAAGTTTATGAGAGAGAAACGGCATCTAATGAACAAACACATAGCTGCCCTTCTCTGTGTAGTGATGATCCCACAGCACAGTGAGAAGTATGAATAACTAGTTGCATGATTCAAACCGCTATGGAGCTTCAAAGTTCCTCTTCAAAATAGACATTTAAGAACAAAATAATCACTGTGCTTGGATTTGATTCCATGAGTCTATTCTACCTCAGTGAATGAAGTCATACATAGTTAAATGGAAGGATACATACTTCTTGAAGCTACCCATCAAGACTAAAGTCTGTAAATTTCAAAAACAGTTCTAAGAATGTTTAAACATGGGAGATAGAAACCTAGACTAGAACATTAAAGCTTATTTTATTTCTAAAATCACTTTGCAAGTTAAGCAAAACCTTTTCCTCTCATTTCATCTGAACATAATTACAAGCCAGAGCAACCATTCTCCCAAAAGGCACGTGATAATGATTTTAATTTTCAATAACTCCAGGTAAAAACAATTGAGAAGGTAAAGAAAGACTGGTAGGTAGACAGATAATCACTTCACTAGCTAACCATTTGTGAATTCTTTCGAGTTAGGGCTTATGTAACTAACTATAACTACAAAGCATATTTACATGAGGCACCTTTCATTCAAAGCTATAAACTCTTTTTTTCTGTAGTCAAAATAAACCTTATATTACATTAGCCTTTTATATACTCAATACCAAGAAACATTCAGTGCACATTTAGAGTGTTCTTGTTCAAAAGTCACTTCATTTGCTACATCTCTTTCATCTGTCACCTGTCTGCCCTCCCAGCCTTACCTTACACTATGTGGAGACATTGTTCAACACTCATCTATGCCATTGTCTGAGACTGCTTTATTGGGCCATCAGCAGCCTATATCCTTGCCTGACAGGAAAAAAGTTTTTCACTGTATAAGTTTGTCTAAAATTTTGATTAAATTTGTTTTCTAACACCTTCATAGTACTTTAGAAGAGTGGACCATTGCAAAAGACATGAACTGAGTTCACCTCTGCCTCCTAGTCTGGCTCTTCAGTTTGGGTATCTAAGACAATTCTACACAGAGATGGTACAAATTGTGTCCCTGGATACTTCTGGAAGAAATCAAATGTAGAGTCCATTTCTGAGTTCTTGTCTGATGACTCCATTCCTCACATAAAACAGCAAGGAGAAGTGAGAAATCAGAAGTGTGTTTCACAGCAGGTCACATGATTGAGCCTACCAACTTCAGATGTCACTAGAGGGGCTTTCTCTTTGCATGACAACATTGCATTGAAACAGCTATTAATGTTTCATTTTAAATGACAAGATTTCACATAGAACATTTTTTTTTTTTTTGGATCAAAAGTTATAGGGCTCAAACCCCAGGCTCTTTCCTTTACAGGCTTATGGTTACCTTTGCAGTTGCTGCATCGTGGTAGCCATAGGCTTTATTTCATCTTTTATGCCTTGCTCAGGCTTCCATCCACCATGTTGTTCAAAGCCAGACAGAATGACCTGCTGGGACTTACATCCCAGTGATGAAACGTGTTAAAATTGTGGAAGCGAGTCATTCCTTTCACAGATAAGAATGGCTGAAAGGATTCTGTCCAGGAACCCAAACTTCAGATCAGACAAGGCTCAGGCTTTGGTCAAGGGGGAGCTCTCCACTCTCTGGTCCATGTCCTTGGTGCATCTGGCCAATCACAGAAGGTACTTTCTAGAGAGGAGGGGACTCCATGGCCTCCGGTTAAGTTAACTGATATGCCCTGGTACTGATTGAGAACAGCTACTGTGACAGGCACCATGTGTCTTAGATGTGGAGTGGATAGGCTGGCAGATTCCCAGAGAGCCTGTCAGCTCCAGGGGGTCCTGAAGCTTCACAGCTACCGCCCATCTGGACTGCTCCTTCGGCAAGAAGCAGAAGCTAGAAGTTGGAGCATTTCGCTCTTACTCAATAAAACCTCTTCCAGACTGGACACACTTTGAAAGGAAATCACATGTTTCAGACAAACACCAGTTATGGAGAGATACTTTTACAGCACTGACCACTCTATTTACAATTATCATCCACTTATACTCCGAAGACGCAGGATGGAGGACAATGATAGAACTGTGACTGACTGACTGTTTGTAGGCATTTGGCAAAAATACACTTATGTGTAACAGTTACTTTTTAAATTTTAAAAATGTTTACATATGTACAGTTGTCCTTGTATGCTAATATAAATATGAAAAGTAAAAAATAAAATAAAAATACATGTTTAAAGATAGCGTATGGGATACTGGCCTCTCAAAGCTTTACAGTCCTGCAGTCCTGCAGAGAAATCCTATATGCCTTAGCCCCTGCATGCTAGTTTCTATTATGACATGTTGTTTCCTTGTATGTGGAAAACAATAAACAGAAGCTTCATGCATATAGCGTTACTGTTTGCAATGAGGATGTGTTTCAGAATGCTCCGTTCTGAATCCACTTCTGTCCCTCAGGAAAACCTGCTAAACTTGGGTCATGGGAGTTTATTTTATTGATATTCTACATATTTCTGTCATGCAGATTATCCATTAACATACCAATACCAGACCATAAATGGTTCCATGTTGTAGTGTGACATTCCAGTAATACTTTTTACCATTTGGTTAAACCTTAATGACAAAAAAAAGTATGGTGTCCAGGTATGACCCGTGGCTTCCTCTCCTCTGGTATCTCAGGTCTTGAAATCATCCAGAGAGCAGATAGATTTGCAGTGATTGCAGGTGGCTGGGTTTCTATAAAAGTAGAAGTAAACAGTTTCGATGTGTCACATGTAAACAGTTGTTCTTAAATGGATGTCTCCCATAGCTGCAAACAGAGGAAAGCAAAATCATGTACCATAATAGCAGAAAGTAGCCTTTCTAAGCTATGAAGGATTCCAACCATATATAAGCAATTAGGGTGGGTGCATGCTCTTGTTTAATAAATGGATAAAAGAAATACACAAACTTTGAGCTCTCTCTTAAACCTGATATTAACACTCCTTCTTTGTATGTGTGTTGGGTGTGTGCACATGGGTGTGTGTGCACATGCCCATGCATGGCTAGGCCAGATGAAGACTTTGGGTGTTTTATTTTAGTGTCCCCTACTTACTGCCTTGAGACAGAAGGGTATCTCACTGGCCAGTGAACTATTGGAATCCACCCGTCTCTAGCCCTCAGTGCTGGCTCTACAGGTACATGTGACTACACTCAGCCTTGAGTTTGGGGATTCGTATTCAGGCCTGCATGCCCCCACAGCAAATTCCTTGCTCAATGAACTAGCTCCTAGTTCCCATATCAACTGTTCTAACAACTGCCACCTTTTACTAAACCAACGAACCAACAAACATATAAAGCCCCCAAAACAAAACACAAAACAAACCTCTCACAGCCTCATTTCATGTTACTGAAAATTTTGAATAAATATTACATATTAAAATAAAGAATTTTAAAATATTATTTTTAAGCTGCCTATTTTTTTATTGTACATACGCAGTCTATTGCCAAACAGAATACTGGTTCTCAATCACAGCTGTGTAATTATGTGGGGAAATGGTGTGTTTGTGTATGTGTTGTTTTATATGTGTACGTGTTCATATGTGTTCACATGCCTTTGCATGTCTGTGCATGTCTAGAAGGGAGGTCAATGTCAAGCACCTTTTTCTGTGATTCTCTGCTTCATTTTTTTTAAGATAGAGTCTCTGAGCATCGGGCTCATGGACTTGGCAGGACTAGCTGGCCAGCAAGCTCCAGGGATCCTCCTGCCTCTGCTTCCTCACTACCTGGATTACAGGCATGCACCACAGTACCTGGCCTTTTACATGGGCACTGGGGATTGGAACTAAGGCCCTTAAGCTTGCACAGTAAGCATGTTACCTGCGGAACCATCTCCTCTGTCCTAATCACCAACTAAATCAAAGTCTCACTGGGAGGGATTTAGGTGAAACTACTGTGAAGCTTTTCAGACACTTCCCAGGTACACCAAGGCTTCTCCATTCCACCCACACAAACACCATTTCTTATTTATATAGACCTGGTTAAGAGATATCTGTCCAGCTTTTTAGTGGTCGTTCTCTTTCTCCCCATCTCCCTCCCCACCCCTGATCTGTGTGTGTGTGTGTGTGTGTGTGTCTGTGTGTGTGTGTGTGTGTGTGT
>NW_022196901.1:4828144-4850154 GCF_008632895.1 Mastomys coucha
CCATCTCCCCACACCGCACTGTGTGTGTGTGTGTGTGTGTGTGTGTCTGTGTGTGTGTGTGTGTGTTGACCATCTCCTCACACCGCACTGTGTGTGTGTATTGACCAACTGACCCTGGGTTGGTCAAGGCAAAAATACAAATATCCCACATTACCTTAAGCTCCATAATTTTGATTCAGGATCCACAAGGCTCTAAAACACCTTCAGATACTAAAAAGTCTAAAAACTCAGAACCCTGTGCTGGATAAATCTATGTAGGCTGCAAAAGCTTTACCTTTTCATATTTTCCCCCATAGGAGCAACGTCAGAAAGTAACTGGCCACAAGAGGCACTAGACACCAGTGGCTGTGCTATGTGGTTCTGCATTTCATCAGAAGCTCTAGAGGCTGGTCTGACTCTGCAAACGCTATTCCAGATTACACAAAACCAATGCATTTAGGGAATGCTGTGAGACAGAGATACACTGACAAAGATGTACAAGTGACCAAATATTTATATAAAGTTTCTGGTAAATTCTATTTTTATCATATGGATGAATATCTCCATATTTGTTTTAAATTTGGCTTTCTGGCTAAGAGTACTTGCTGATCCTACAAAGGGCTGGAGTTTGAATCCCAGAACCCATGTGCATCTGTAACTCTAGCTCCAGGGGATCTAATGAAGTCCTCTTCTGGCCCCCAGGGACCCACACTCATGTGCACACATCCTCATGGACATACCCATATAATTAAAAATTACTAAGATAAACCTTGTTAAAAATGTGGCTCTTTGTAGGAGGTGAGTATGGTTCAGTTAGAGCACTTTTTAAAAAGCAAGGTAACAAGGCCCTGGAATTAAATCCTTACCACAAAATAAGTTAATGCTGTTAAATTTTACCATACCCTTTGCAGTATTCTTTCCATATTACAGGTTATTCAAATAGCTTTTCTTTACATAAATTCTACCCCTTGAACTGTTGGAAAATGGTCAAAAGAATGACCCATGGTGAATGATGTGAGAGAGTCCAGGGAAAAGAGGCAGAGGGCCTTTCAGGTACGTTTTGTTCCTGGATTGTACTCAGATGTGATGCCGTGCCTCCTGTGAGAAACATTTATATTCAATTTATAAGACATGTTTATTCTTGGTGGACATCAGAACACAGCTATAGAACCCAATCTGGTCACTGAACCCTGAATCTGGATATGGCCTTCTGCCTTGCTTGCCTGGAGCCTTTCTCACATGCCCCCATGGCATCATTCACCATGGCTCACTTGTTTGATAGCGTTCCAACAACCAAGATCTGGCTTTGTGCCATAGGCTCCTATTGATTTGTAACAACCCAGTGAGAGGCCTGGGCAATCAAACTGGCCATGGAGAGGGAACTAATTCACTTCGTCTTTAGAATTCCAAGGCAGGCATATTAAAAAGATACTTTTTAAAAGCCCCAAAAAGCAAAATACAACCCCCCCCTTTTTCAAACCTAGCACTGAGTAAAACAATAATGAAAAATAAAGATGTCATGAAGTAATAGGTTGGGTATGGGACATGCCTTCAATCCCTGCACTCAGGAAGCACAGGCAGGAGGATCTCTTGAGTTTGAGCCTGCCTGGTCTACATATAGAGAGAGTTCCAGGATATCCAGGGCTACACAGAGAAACCTTGTCTCAAACACACACACACATACATATGCACACACACTTAATATATATATATGAAGTATCTGTATAATATACAGGCATGGATTACTTTGTACATGTTTTCAAATATATTTCTTAATTTTTTTCGAAGTAGAAATAACAGCTCTTTTAAAAATTGTGGACCCAGAAGTAGGCATGATGGTACCTGTTCATGATTCAAGCAGTTAATGTTGAGATGAGGATTCACACGAATTTGAATCCAGTCTGGGCTACATAACAAAATTCTATCTCAAAATAAAACCAAAACCCAACAACAACAACAACAACAACAAACAAACAAAGCAAAAACAAACAAATGAAAAACAGAGGGATGGACAAAAAGTAATCGCAAAGATCCCAACGCCACCCAAGTATAAAGCAGGTGGCATTGCTATGTACCCTGGCACTCTGTCGGTTGACAGTCTTCTCCTCATCAGGAAGTGGAGGCATCGGGTATGGGTATTTTCTGCTGGAGGCAATAGACCCAGTTGATGAAGAAGGAGACTTGGCAGGTGACAGGGTCCTGAGATGTTGAGAGTATAAGAAATAAATATCATGTCATGCCTGGTATCATTTTTCACATCTCTAAAGCAAAGCATCACTAAGCATCTATAGCAAAGCTTTAACTACCTGGGGGTACAACTGTCATTCTGAAACTAGAATGCTGTGATTTTAGCACACCAAATGGAATGTTTAACTGTTAGCTACACAGAATCACTCTTTTAAACTACAAAGCCAATAATGAAATTTCATTTACCACAAACAGTTAACATGGAAAGGGGGGGGAGTATACTAAGAGCTCATAACAGTAAATTAAGTAAACAGTCTATTTTATTTTACCACTAAAAATGCTTCTCTAAGCACAATAATATCAAATAAGACCTGAAAATCCAACCATGGATATGTTCATTGGTTGCAAAGTCATACTCTAGTTTACACAAAACTCATGCATTCAGAGGCCAGTGTGTTAGTTGTGAAGAACAAAGGAAAATACAGGTTGTAGTAACAAATTAGTAGACATGCAAGCAGTGAGGAGTGCAGAGGGCCAGCCGAACAACATCTGATGAGAACATACAAAAACGGTCGATTTCATCCCTAAGTCAGCATTTCCGGGAAAGTCGTGGTCTTACACTTAAGGTCTGATCATTCTATTGCAATTGCAATACTTGTGACTGTGCTGAGCGCACTGGGAAAGCCTTGTCTGTGAGAGTTAGAAAGGAAAACCATCAAGCTGCCTATCCCACTACATTCTATCTCCAGTCTTCCTGTGCTGTGACTGTGTCAGCCTCCAATGGTGGCGATTAGATTACGCACTGGACACGGAAAGGCTCCCCTCGATTTCAAACTAATTCTCCTTTTTTTTTTTTTTTAAGATGCAGAACTCAATCAGACACTTGAAAATACTTTTTCCTATATACTCTGAGGTCCAGGTAAACATTCTTAATTGATTTTAAAAGCCAGAAGTGGCCCCACTCACTTTTAAACCTCAACTCCTAATGCTTCTTCTGTTTTTGAAAATTAGGGAATGCAGTCCGGCATCTGTTTGGCTTCTCTTATGCTAATGCTCTCCACGCTGGGTGGGTGAAAGTAAGGAACTAATGGGACTTTGATTTCAGTTCTACCAGAGCAACATTGTGTGTGTGTGTGTGTGTGTGTGTGTGTGCCTATCTGTGTGTGTGTCTGTCTGTCTGTGTGTCTGTCTATATGTGTTTGTGTCTGTGTGTATGTCTGAGTTGTGTGTCTGTCTGTCTGTGTCTGTGTGTGTCTGTCTGTCTGTGTGTCTGTCTGTATGTGTTTGTGTCTGTGTGCATGTCTGAGTGTGTGTGTGTGTGTCTGTCTGTATCTGTTTGTGTCTGTGTGTCTGTATGTGTTTGTGTCTCTGGTGTGTGTGTCTGAGTGTGTGTCTGTGAGGATGTGCATGTGCATATAAGTACATATACAAGGTGTATGCTGTGTAAGTAGGACAGACACAATCCTCCTCAGACACAACCTACTCTAGCTTTTGAGATTGTGTCTTACAGGCCTAGGGCTAGGCTGCTTGGCCACTAAACACCCGTCCCTGTCTCCCAAGAGCTGGGATTATGAAATGGAGCACCATTCCTAGCTTTTTTTATGGGGTCCTGGGAAAAAAAAACTCAAGTAGCACAAAAAGTGTGCTACCAACTGAGCTATTCCCCAAGCTCCAGCTATATGCTTTTATAATTTAAAAACTAAATCGTTTTTTAAAAGTATATTAAAATTAGGATTCAATGTGTATGAGTATAAAACTTGCATTTATATGCTTCTAAAATGGACTCAATGCAGCTTTTTAGTCAAATCACTCTAAGATTTAAAAGAATCTGTGTTCAGGAAGTTTCAGATACACAACCAAATCTCATTAACTCGAAGGTCACGGAAACCAACTCCTCATCTTAGTTTGCTTCAGTAGGCGTGCGTGTGTGTGCGTGCGTGCGTGTGCGTGTGCGTGTGCGTGTGCGTGTGCGTGTGTGTGTGTGTGTGTGTGTGTGTGTGTTCATAGCATGGGTTGTTAGCTTATAGTGTCATAGACATTTGGCCCTAGCTCAAATGACCAACACTGTGCATTGAAAGCCATTCCACTCTCTGAGCACCCAGCCCTGTTCTAAAATATCTCTCCGTGGGCACAAACAATAGTTAAACCAAAACAAACTGGAAGTGTTCTTCAGAACCCCACGGAAACAGCTCTACATGGCTTCTTGCTGTAGAGCTTTAGGTAATTTATACTTAGACCCTAAAGGGAAGAAGAGAAACCAAGCAGGACATCCTTAGTACTGAAAAGACAGGAAGCAGATTCAGGTGGGCAGATGGAAAAAAGACCAGAGCAGGAATCAAAATAAAGGGGAGAACAAGACAGGGTCAGTTAGGTTAGGGAAAAGAAACTGACAATCTACCACAACTGCCCAAGGAAGACATTTGATTCTAATCCGGCTTTTGCTCAGCCAAGTGTTAGCCAAGCTCATTCACTTACAAAGCAAACTGAATTTTGGGATAAGTATTAGCCATTTATCCTCGTGACATTTTTTAAAACCATAATAACTACACTAGGACCACCGTAGAATTATGTAATGAAGGTGTGTTTGTGTGCCAATAAACTGTGGTGCACCTTGAACATATATCAAACTTCTATGCCTCCTGACTGCAAATCACAGAAGAGGGACCCAGGGCCATTCCCTATTCACTTCTGTTCACATGCTAATTTTATAATAATCTGCTCCAGAAGGATTTAAGTGTCCTCAGCCAGGACCTAAGCTCTACAAGTTTACGGGAATCACACAGAAATCACACAGGAAACAGAGCTGGAAGTCAGAGCCACGCTCTAGTTCTGCTGTTGCCTTTCATCAGATGTGCTACTCTTGGGTAACTTTGTAGCCCAGGTTTCTCCATCCACAGAATGAAACCAAGAATGTCTATAACTCGTGAGTTGAGAAATAGGTATTAGTAGGCATTTGATACCTTAGTTTCTACAATTCCCTTACATGGTTAATGTGGTTTTTTTCAGAGATCATGAAAATGGACTTAAAAAATGCTGATGAAATGCATAATTAATTGGCTAGCACTCAAGAGCAAGAATATCCCCTGGGGACTTGAAAGGTGGTGTTCCCCAAGGTACTGCCCCCAGGATCAGGGGTGGTGAGCCATTGCTTTCTCTATGATTTAACCTGTATGTTCTCAGTGGCCTGAATACATGCAGAGAGCAGTTAGGGCAAGCACTGTCATAGGACAGCTAGGGAAAGGAGCATGACTGAAGGTTTTATGAGAGTCATTGTAGCTCACTGATAGCATATTTCTGTGGGTAAACTATTTTGGACCAGTTTGCTGAAGTCACAAACTCGCCACATTTCTGTTGGTAAACTCTATTTTGGACCAGTTTGCTGCAGTCACAAACTCTCCACTACAGTTTGGTAAGAATATCACCAATCCAACTCCACATGGGTAATTAAGAACATGACCTTTGCCCTCAGCTGTGGTTGTGCCAAGAGAGCTCAAGTACAAGGTTGGTGAATCCAAGCCTAGGTGGGAGTGAACACACTAGGTATTGGGAGCATTGCTTTGGATGGAGAGTGGGACAGAAGCCTCTCTATTGTGTCTGAATCATGGTGCTCAGAACTCAGACTTATTTTAGTTATTCACTACTGCTACCAAAATTTAGAGCTGATCTTCAGGTGTTCCCAGCACAACCCTTAATTAATCAAAAAGTTAAGTCACAACTGTCCACTGAGGTTTACCATTTAAACAAAAATATATAGATTTTTTCATAGTTAATTCCTAATGTAACGTCTCACATTAAAAGATGAGATAAAAGAACCGACTAGCACTGCCCCCACAGCTTGGCTCGTGCAACCAGGGGTGCGGAAGCATTTCTCCGTCCAAATGGTGCTCAGTCATGCAGCTTCTGGGCAGACTCAGGGGACTGGCTTTAAGAAATGGGGGCTGTCTTGAGTCACATCAACTTCTCAGTTCAACCAGGGAGGTATGTGTGAATAGACTCTTCCGGGGTACCATTTAACAAATTACTCTTGTAGATATGCTAAGTCAGCTCAGAAATAAAAGTCCTAACCTATGTAGGACCAAACTCATCTGGTTTTGAGTCCATGGATGGTACAAATTACAATCTGCCCACAAGCCTAATAAAGAGAAAGGGGGAAAAAATGGGACTGCAGGTGAGCCAAGATTCCAAATAACATCAAAATCATCTTACCTGTCTTCTTGATGTTGGCCATGTTGGGAGCTACATGTGAAGGTGGGATGTTTGAATGTAAGTGTGTGTATCTGGGTTCAGCGTGGGGAAGTGTTGGGTAAGCAGAGGGCAGGGAAGGGGAGGCAGGAAGATGGGCTCTAAAAGCAGGATATATTTTTGTGAGCAGGCAGGAGTTATGCTGTCCTTAGGATATACGCAAAAGTTATGGATCAAATTAAAATGCAGGTAGGTCTAATCATTTTCTCAAACTATACATGACTAAACTAAATGGTACACTGGAAGAGGAAGTTCACCTTCTATAGGTGCTGAGAGTTAATACACACAGCACATTTTCATATCCATTTAGTGCTGACCCAAGTTGTGGCATAAGTTACGTGAACTCAAATTGACCTCAGAAGAGGTAGTGACCGAGTCCTTTTCTTCTTTGCATTAGTTTCCACAAAATAGTCAGATGTAAAGTGGCTATCTACTGCTGGGTAATCACGTACCTTATAAAGAGTGGTGGAAATGACAGAGAGGCCTAGAGATGTTCTCTGATTTGTATTATGAGCTTCAGGGAATTGGGGAAAGTGGCCAGTTTTTAGAATGTAGGAAATTGCCATTGTTAGTCAAGAGTGTTTTCTATCTGTTTCCTGCTTCTGAAGCATAAAAACCATGCCCCACTGCTTGGTTGAGAAGCCATAAGGGACTCTTCCCAGCGCAGCCCTCACTGCTAGCAAATGGCTCTACGGGACAAACAAAGCTCAGCTTGCCACATGGTAGAATCAATATGGATCACTGCATTGTAGGATGCTAATATCACAACCATTTTCCAATTCGATCAAATCATTGTTTCTGCTTGAAATAACATTTCAGTTTAGTTTCTTTGCAAGTCTTTTCCTTGCGTTTTTCTATGCACTCCTATGCACTCTTAGATAATAAGCAGAAAAAAAACATTATGAAACTTTTAGATTATGGAAATTAAATCATTGAGGTTAATAGTGCTTCTTTATTAGTGAGAGGTATGTTTCATGCCCATAGAACACTACATAGCATAAAATGAAGAGAAAGCTACTAAAAAGCTCAAGAAGGTGACAGGGCAGGGACATGCACTAAATGGCAACCCTTTCAAATGGCTTCATTTGAAATATCCAGAAGAGAACTAGGCTCACTCAAGGAAGCCTAATACATCAAAAAGCAGTAAATGAATGTGGCCCCTTTCTACCTACAGGAACTTGTATTAGGAGATGAGAGAGAGAGAGAGAGAGAGAGAGAAAGAGAGAGAGAGAGAGAGAGAGAGAGAGAGAGAGAGAAGCCCCAGTCACACTACAGTACTTGTATGTGCTAGGAGAGTGTAAAAGGGAAATAAAAGTAATTTATAAAATACCTAAAGTACGGTCCTTCAGTGTTTTTATTCACATCTTCTACCCACTTAGCTACATTATAGTCTCTTTTGAACCATGGGTTTAAATACCTGCAGAGAGCAATGGAAGGAACAAAGAAAGCAGAACAAGATAGAAAATCTGAAAACACAGAGCACAAGCCTAGGCAGGATGCTCTCACCCTCCAAATGCAAGCGGCTACGGCAGCTAAACCAGGATGGACAGTGGGTGACCACGGGGCAGTCTACACACAACGGCAGAGGGGTCGTCTCAGCTACAAGGCAGAGCGCCAGGCATTCTACCATGGATTACATTTCCAGGAAAGCCTCTTCCAGTGACTTCCCACTGTGAGTCAGCAACTGGATTTCAGTCACTGCCTTATCAGAAGTCCCATTTGCCCACCTCAAAAGCAGCTTTTTCTAAGCTGCCACTCCATTGGCTCCTTGTTTTTCAAATAATATTGGTGCTTTTTGAAAATATTCAGGACAGCTGCAATTCCAATCTGGTATTTAGGCACATAAAACCTCAAGACACTTTAAAGGAGCCATGTTCCCTTTATAGGTTACAATTGCTTTTCTACAAGACCACTGTTTTTCTCTCTATAACAGAAGCAAAGCAGGAATCAACTTGAAGTGCTCTCCCATTAGCTTCTGTTAGCACTTCCATTAGCAGGAAGGGTCCTGCAGCGTGATCCTGGAGTACACAAGCACATAAACTGCAGTTCCAGTGGGCCTCCATGATCTTGAAGGTAGGGAACGATTTAATGGAAGCCCCAAGGTTCCTTCTTCCTCTTTGTGCACTGCAGACTAAAATGTTCACGGTTGCATTGAGAAACGGCCCCCAGAAGTTGCTTTCCAAAAGAATGGCTGCCAGAGAGTCATGCTAACACCTGCCTGATGGATTGGCAGCAGCTCCATCAGGGTGACCGTGCCAATCTCAAAGGCAGGAAAACTGGAGGTATAGTTGTTGTTTGCCACAGAGCTCCTTTGACCTTTACTGTGGAGCTAAATAAGGACACATCCCCTTATGGTTTGCCCTCAGAAAACCATTAATTTGACCACTGAGCACTGGAAGATTTTGGAGGTTTTACTGGGATTTCTCATTTTAAAAAAGTAGCTCCCAGGTGCTGCTTCTATTAAGATTTACTTGGAAACAAGTCTGGAAAAATTATAAAACATCAATTTCAGTTAAGATTTGTTTCTCTCCTTCATATTCAGTCTTTGAGTTATTTATAAATATATCTAAACCAAATCCACTATATTTCCAGTTATATTTTAAAATCAGGTTATTTCTCCACAGCCAATTCCCTTATTTTTATTTGTAAAGAAGATACTTTACAAAACAAAAAGAAAATTCCACCCTGAAAGAAGGGTTCTGTTGGTTTTTATGCTTATAAGAGCATTTTTGCCATGGTGTGTCTCCAGATTCAGGAGGAACTCGTGTTAGTTTTGCCTTTAGCCACAACCATTGCCAGCTTGCACTTTTCACAGAGGTAGCCAATTAAAACTTGCATGAACATTTCCACTGAGACTTCGAACAGAAAGAAAAAATCAAAAAGCAAGTGCAGTCACTGATAAAGTGAATGGCCTCAGAATAACTATAGAAAAGCCCATGCAGCCGTCATCAGGTGAAACACTGCAACACAGCAAATTCAGTTTCCCACAGGCAGGAAGCCACTTCCTGGGGGAAACCTTTGTTCCTTTCACTGACAATCTTCAAAACTCAAAGGACAGGTGTTATGGCTGATCCATGAGTGTTCCGAACACGTGGCCTGACTTCTATATGACGGGCCTTTCCCTCTGCTTCAAAGCTGCGCTTACAGAGAGCTCTGGGGGCCTGCCATGGTAGTTAGAAGGACGGCCCTTTATCAGATTATAATACACCTGCCTATGTGGCTTGACTTAGCGTGGCTTGTTAGTGCAACATGCAAAAAAATAAAAAAAAATGCATTGGACAGGATAGGAGAACCTCTTTGTGTTCTCCAGGATGGAAAGCCAGAGGAAAATCAGCTGGTGCTGACTGGGCCAGGAGTACCATTGAACAGATATGGGGGCTCAGTCAAAGATCCAATGACCCTGCTCTCAGCCAAGGAAGGGACGTGGAGTGGCAGCCCAGCATGGAGGGGCAGGTGGAGACTGACCTGTGATCCTGACTCCCTGTCTGGGGGCTGTCAGAGCCCCCTGGGCTTATGCCTTGGGATGGGAGTGTCTGGGCGAGGGAGTGCCCAGGCTCGGGTGCTTGGGGCTCCCTCCTGTAAAAACACAATATATAATACAAAGTCTAAGCCAAAAAAAACTTATATCATGCACAACAACATGGAAGATGCAAAATCTTTGAGTGGGAAAACAATATAACCACAAGGACATTTAGTGTTTTATTTTAACTTACAGAGCATGCATGCATTTGGGGTGCATGTTTTAATCCAGGCCCAATTTTTCATCATCCTTCTGGGTGATGTCATACTAAAGGGGACGATGAAATAACAGGCCTGAAATAGTTCTTATTATGAAAAAGAAAAAGGATATGCTTCCCATGGTCATGGTCATTCTGCTCCTAGTACACTCACGTAAATGGTAGGATTAGCTCCTGTCTTAATCAAGTTGAATGACTTACATATGGAAAGTATAAAGGTTGCTAAGATAAAAACTTGGTATGCTATGTATCAGAACTTCGTGTGTGTGTGTGTGTGTGTGTGTGTGTGTGTGTGTGTGTGTGTGTGTGTATGTATAGACATTTCCCATATAAAAAAGCTCCACAAAACTGGCCCTAATTAATTAACATGAGTTATGTAGCCAACTTCAGAAAATTCTAAAAAAATGAGGCAAATTTTCTTCTTCACTGAGAAATTTCTATTATACTCTCACACTAAATACTAGAACTTAATTATAGTATAGGCAAGATAAAAGGATAGCCATAGTATAATTTTGTCATAAGTGGAGTTCTATACATTTTTTAAAATAAATGATTGTTCTAGAAAATATATGAATATTATTGAACATCAAGTATTATCTGGGTCCTGAACTCACAGCTTTAACATTCTGCTGGATTTCTCCTTTCAACTTAGGAGCTGTCAAAGTCTATCTATAGAAATACTGTTAGAACACTAAACGGTACGTAAAGGAAGTCCCATAGAGCACCTCACAGTTGTATCTGTGATCTGCAACCAGGATAAGCTAAGGAGCCTCTCACCACGTGGCCTCATGCAAACCAAACCAAACCAAACCAAAACATTCCAGGAAGAGTTTATCTGCAGTGAGCCCTAAAGCACCCAAGCACCTTGGGAATGCATAAGATAAACTCTAGTAGATTAGTTATTTGTGATGGAGTTCTAAGATGCCATTCTGGACCATGCAATGGTATCACTTGAAACTGCTATTATTTCTAAGGTAAAAGTATCCTCTATTAAATGTTGATAAGCCACTTACAAGACACTACCATTCAGGTGGAAGGTCCACATGTCAGGGTAATGTTATTAGTCCTAGACTGAAAAAGGCAGGGTATATGATGGAAAAGCTGACATGAGTGTCTAATAAGCAGTTAACAAACACCTGCTCCTCGATTTTCTTAAGTAATACAGAGATCCTGAGAGTAATAACTACTGCTAGAGTGAGACGGGAACAGAAAATTCTAGGTGCCTTGAAAACCGCAAGGGTAATTACCTGTAGAGCAGGGTCAGTGGAAAGAAAACTAAGGGCTCCACCCTAGGGAGGGGGATAAAGGTTTGTGGATTCTATGTTTTGTTTGCACTTTCTTAAGTAAAGGAAGAAACAACACCAAAAACTGCATCATGCTTATTTCATTATAAAGGACTTTAAGTGTAACTTTCAACCCCCCCTTTAAAAAATGTGGCTATCATTTAACACAGGGTTGCGTTAGTGACAATGATTCAGGTAAAGAGCAAGTTTAGGTAGATGGCCTTTCAAACATCCTCAGGAGGACAACTTAATAAGGAAGCTCATTCCATTAGTCTGAGAGAATGCTTAGATAGCAGCCATGGAGACCTCAGAGTGGTGGCTTCGGACTGTGAGCACTGGCATGCTCTGACACAGTGTGTCTCCCTTGTGCTTCCAGGGGACAGGAAGGGTGACCCTTTGAAATGGCTGGAGCCCAGTGATGAGAAGAAAGGAAAGCTATCATGACTCCCTTCAAAGGAAACCAAAAACCCCACAATGGCAGGTGACTGGAGGGAAAGCCCGCAGCAAGGGTGAGACCCCACTATCAGTGAATATTGGTATGGGCACAGTTGCGGAGATGCCTATGTAAAAGAGAAAAGCCAAGGTTAATTCTTATAGGGCAAAGAGAAATAAAAAGACAAAACCAACTCCAGAGGCATGGTAGGTGATTCTTTGACTCTCTGATTATTTAATACTAAATGCACAGAACCTTCAAATGCCCTTCCCATTAGAGGTACAACTTACTCAGTTGAGTTAGATCGAGGTCTAAATCTTTTTCCTCGGATTTTCTTTTTGTTGCCTCCCATGTTACCTGAAAAAAAGAGCATTTACAGTTAAATCTTCTTGTAAATAGATAATTGTTTTGTGTCTTATTGTATAGTATTTGTAGAGGGTGTAGTTTATAGCCAGCATTACCTCGGATTGCGGGCTTCTGAATCTGCAGGGCCCTCTAATGCTTCCCGCTTACACTGCTACTGAAGCCCTCATTTCCCTTCAAGGAAATTTCAAAGAATAACAAAAGCAAACAGCTGGTCTCTCATGCTAAACCTCTTTGTTGGTAGAAGAGCTGAATCGCTTATGGGAAAGAATATATTTTTACAGGTATCCAGAAAACAGGTCTTAGATTCTGAACAGTTTACTACCTTGCCAGGAGTTACTTCGAGGTCTCCCATTTTCACAGATGTCTGAAATATGTTTTGTGTCTGGAATCCTTTCACTCCAAGAATGAGAGAGTCCATTTGACCTGAAATTAGAAGTATTTACATATTGTTCAAAAATATATCAGATAAATGTTTTGGAATCACTAAGCAAAATTTCTGAGCATCACTGTACATTAAAATAAATAAAAAATAAGTAAATAAATCTGGAATGAAAGAATGAAGAAAACATGAGGGTCTTCATGAAGAAGGCAGAATTACACAACATTCAATTTAAGAAAAGTCAAATACAATGGAACCCCATTACAATAGTCAAAAGTGAGAAAGTATCTGGATATAATGCAAGACAATTTCCATTCTCCAGAACACAGCAACCACAGAACAAATTCAGCAAGTATTACAGTCACATAACCCCAGTGGCAGGGTTGTAATGGGGTACCACTATAGATGTTTCTTAATTGTAAAGCAATGATTTCCAATCAAATATCATGAGAACATGGACTTTTAAGAGATTACATAAAATTTGCTCAACTGAACCTTATTAACTTCATTAAAGTAGTATACAGGTTTAAATTAATAATATTATTATCTGAGAGATGGTATTTTTCTAAACAAATATGCCCTTGATGAACATAATGCATGTTAGGTAACTGTCTGATAACTGAAATGAATCAGATATTTATCATGGAAACATCTCTCACAAAGCCCATGCACCATTGAGCCCTCTGCTGTTTCTATCCTACTATTATTAAACGAATTGTCTATAAGAATCAAAATCAACACACCTACCTTATACCATAAGGAAAAAGAATTATGACAAACATAGTCTGAAGTCTAATAATTTGATATGCTTTTGACTGACTAAACATCAGAACCTATAGTAATATTTTATGAACTCTGGGAATTACTCCCGTGTTTCTCCTTAGGGAACTGTGGAAATAACATTATGCTTGAGCCACGTTCCCGAGAAACATTCTGGTTAATTACTAATAACAGCCACTGGAAAAGAGCTGTTCTGACTAAAGGCCAGCAGAGCATGCCACAGTAAACACACCTACTTTCCTATATTGAAACTTTTTCAACACAATTTTCTAATTACAAAGTAATTTGTATTTAGTACAAATGTATTTAGTTTAAAACTCTGTACTTGACCAAGAAAATATTTATATCAGAGAGTGCTCATAGACACTCAGTCATCTTCTCTTAGCCATAAGTCCTCACTAGTAGATTAAAAGAGTAATGTTTATACTCTGTAAAGTATATGCCATAGGATATATCCCCAGACTCAAAAGCAGCACTGCTTTGGCTTTGAGTTCAGTGATCAAGGAAATGTGCTTGAGAACGTTCTCAGGGATCAACTGTTCTGTGTTCATCCATATTCCGTGCCTATCAAGACTGAGCACCATGCGGATTGTTTTACAGATCCACATAGACGATCAGAAGAGGCCATGTTGCTTCTTAATAAACTAGTTCCTTCAGTGTGCCCTGAGTTGAGGGAATCATCTGAATTTTTTTCTCCATCCTTTATACCTCAATGGAAACTTAATATTTTTTCTATAAGAATATTTTAGTTCTTTAATGTGAAGGTAGGTCCTGCTCTGTGAAACCTCCTATTTAGTTTTTCTAATCATTTACTGTCAACTGATTATGCAGCATGCAGACTTATAAAAGGTGTCAGACATCTTAAGATGATAGAACAAGAAAATATCATTAGAGTTTGAGACATAAATAATAATAATCCTACCTATACTATTATAAAACTCAGGCAAATATCAATCATACTTAATTTTTCAACTAAGATGAAAGTTATAAAGTCTACATTGCAGAAAAATCATACTATTAAAATATATGATTCACAGAGAAGCAATCGTTTTTTCACAGCAAGCTTAGCTTTGAAGTATACAAAATTAAACACTATTCAATGCAGCACTTATATTACCAATTTATCTTAATTGCCTTTATTGAAGCATGACAGTACCCTTTTTCTTTGACTACCAAGCATGACATAAAGCTCACCATGTAAAAATATTTTCAATACTATGTTCAGTTTCTTGAGCCATGTGCAACCTGACAGGAAAAAACTCTGAGGTTTCTCCCTGGATTTAGAGTTGGTTTATTTTGTTTCAATTCTGTGGCCTGATTTTTTATAATAGTAAAAAACAAAACAAAACAAAAAACTGGTTCTGAGCATATGGCATTTTGAAGTAGAGTAATCAAAGAACAAGGGATACCATTTTAACATTCAAGAAAGAAGGAAGAAGTAATCAAACCTGCTGCAAAATAATGAAATGTTCTGACTAATGGAATAATGTGTGATGGAACAGGTGGAAATCTGAAAATGCGACAGAAAAGCAGACCTCTTCTTAGAACTAGATGCTGAGTTTGTGCTGCCTCCAGGAGGAAAGTCGCTATAAAAAGAGTCACCATCTCCAGGCTTTTTTACATAATCTCCCTGGGGTAACTGTCTAAGGCATAATAAACATTTCAGAGTCAGAAAACAAGACACACACATGAACACAGACATATACAAATATTATTTCAAGAAAAAGGGAGGGAGGGATAATGGTCTACATGATCAAATCTATAACACATGAGGTCATTAATAAATGCGACAAGTTCAACTCATTCCAGCTGTGGAGGTCAGAAATGTAATCATGGAGACTTTGTAGGCTGGGTGAACAAAGCCCCCCCCCCTTTTTTTCAGGAGAAATATGGAGAGATGAGTTATTTTCAATGACACCTCATTCTACCTAGAGATGTTAACTACAATAATAACTTCTGTCTTTTAAAATGATATTGAAGATATGTTTGCACATCCCTTGCTCAAATAAAGCAGGGTATTTTTTTTCAAATGTGATGAATAAATTCTTCATCATTTGAAATACATGATGACTATCACCTTGATTCAATTTTTAAAAGACTGCATTGCTTACTGGTATTCTATAATTAAGTACAAATCAAACCTCATTAGAATTTGGTGTTCAGTTTGCAGCTTCATTATTTAAAGGAAGTTTAAACAAATCAAATTTGAATCAAAACTATAACTTTATACCAGACAGCAGAATTGTGAAGGAATATATTAGAGGAAGAAAGGGTTGAAAAGTAGCTGAGCTCCTTGGAGGACTACGGAAAAGCATCTATGACAGATGGTGGCCACAGTTGGCTCTCTCCACCATAGCAGGAGGGAAAGACAGGGCCGTGTGCTTAACCTGTGCTGCAGAAATTGAAGCCATTTCTCTCATTATAAATGAGTCAGGAAGTCTCACTACCTCTCCTGCAGGAACTGGAAAGACACATTCAGAACCCCCCAGACAACTCTGCCTACAGCCAATCAAATCATTTAACGCATGACCTCAAACAGCCAAATGCATCCAAATCTTGACCACTTTTGTTCATGCTATAGGTGGAGGTGTCAAAAGCTAGGGATGGACTAAAGATTTCCAACAGGTACACTTCAATAAGTCTCCAACAAAAGCATAAGTTCCTAAGTCCTTTCCAATTCGGTTTCTATTATTTAGTGTGACTGTCTGCAGATACTAAGCTTTAACCCTCAAATCCCCTTTTCAGATGATCCCTTGATTATTTTGATTCCTATGGTGTTAAAACATTAAAATATTTAGTTGCTTCTGACTAAACATCCTCTCCTACATCATTTAGATAACATATATTACAGATCTGAAAAAGATTGCTCAGTTGATATAAATAGTGTATTTTAATTTCACCCCAAGTGATTTTTTTTCTAGCTCTCCATATATTAATTAAAGGGAAAAAAACTTCACTAGTTTCTAAAATCAGCTCTGCCCTTGATTGATAAAGGTATCACCAAAATAATAGAATCAGATGTGGAGTTAGAAAAGTCCCAGTTTAGTATAGTTCTGGGATACTTCTTCCTTTACCATTCTGGCCACATTATAAAAGTGACTTCCCCCTAAAAGTCTCCAGAACTTCTTAGCAGTCACCTTAAAATTCCACAGGGAATGGAAGTAACCTCCCTTACATGGTAAATGCCCATAACAGATGATCAATTTCCTCACAGCTTTCTTAAGAGTCTTGGACATCCTTTACTGTCTGAACATTTATTCTTTCTACAGTACCCATTATATGTTAGTAGACTATTACTTCTTGCTTTAGTGAGGAGAGAGAATACCAGGTTCCTGTGATCCATAAATAATATTTGCTATGAAAAATCACAGAAAGCCAACTACATGAGTTCCTGAAATTATTTTATTGTACTTCTTTTTCTAGTTGTTGACTTATTTTTATGGTGCTTATCTCAAAATTTTTTGTGCTTTTATGTTTCCCAATTTGGATCCTGAAAATAATTATTTGGACTAATGAGTGCTAATTTTTCAAATGAGAAATTTTCTGTATATTTATTATACCAAATTCAAATATTTTTGATACTTGCATGTTTATATAATAATTAACAAAAAGATGCTTTGTAACTGAATTATTTTTCCTAAAAAAAATCAACCTTTGCTACATTAATTTTTTCTTTATATATACAACCTCTAGGTTGAACTGATGTACCTTATTAAATAACATTTTTTAAGGAATTTCTATTTGCTAACACAAGGAAATGCTTAAATAACTTAATGACTTCAAGTAGGCAGGCTATGTAAACTATATTACTATTTCCCTGTATCTACAACTTACAAGCTTATTGACTATTTTTATTCTATTTTAGATAACAATGTGTTCATAATGATAAGCCAGCTGATATTAAGCATTATAAATTTCAATATCAAAAGAGATTTTCTTGTACTAACCCCAAAGTCTTTAGATAAAAGTTTGATCAAATTATGAGAGAAATTTGACTTTCTTTAAAAGTATCTATTGAGTAGTACTATTTGTCCCATCAATCCAAATGCATATTCAAAAACTAAAATCAGTGAGAAAAGACATCAAGGTCCTAATCTCAGTGTGGAGGACACATTTCTCCATTCCCTGGTTAGTCTGAGCTGTCCCTTATAGGAATTTACGCTCTTGTTTTGATAAATATCATGTAAGGTATACCAAATCATGTTGACAGATGATGAATATCACTGAATTATGAAGAATGTTAAAAAAAAAAAAAGAAAGAAAGAAACCAAGAAAGATTTGGGAGAGAAAAGGTGGGGAGTCCACAAACAGAAAATAAAATGGATAAAGAGATGAGAGATAAAGAGGACGTTGGGGAAGAGACTTTGTTTAAAGGGAAACAGAGGAGAGAGATAAAGTCTAATTATCATGTTCCTCATTGATCACAGTAATGTGTGGTTACTGCAAACACAGAGAAAGAATTTCAGCCAAATGTGGATGTTTTATAAATTTAAGTTCAGCAAATGTTCCTTATCCTATTTGCATTTGCAAACCTGACTGAAAACTAAAATTTATAGTTCTTGTGGTAAGCCATACAGCTGTCATGCTCTGTAATTTTCCCTCAAGAAACAATAAGATTGACTCTGGAGAAAAGGTACAAGTGTTCTTCCTGGAGGTTTTAAAGAGTAAGATAAGTAGTCATCTTTCCAATGACTCAACATCTAAGGCCTCACTGTGGCCCCATGGTTCCATGAGTCCCAGCCTTCCCAATATGCCACTGAAGGACTATTTTATATATACATGTGTGCATATATTATTATTATTATATGTGTGTGAGGGGAATACTTCCATTAAGTCCTAGAATGGGGCTGCCATTGTTTTTGTTCAGCAGGAAGTTCCTTATCTGATTCATTTATAGAATTGTAGCTTGTCTTCTTTAAAGTCTGAACATTATACCCAATTGGGCAGTTCTAAGCCATTCTATGTTAATAGCCATCTGGCAAATGGCCATATATTTAATATTTCTTGAAGCATAAATGTTAAAGCAAAAACTTCATGTTTTATCAGACAAAAAGAGTGTATGGACCTCAACTTGGCTGATAACTACAGCTGTCCTCTTGCTTGACCACACTGCTTTAAGGATTGCAAAGAACTCTAACCTTACAGTGGAGAGAAGTTAGCAACTTTCCTACATCACACAAGAGTAGACTAATGACTAATTTTTTGCTAGTAGGGCTTCTCACCATAGAACCACAGAGGCAATCCTAATTTAAAGGTAAAAATAACATAAAAATTCCTGCCTTTAGACCCTGGCGTCTTTGGAACTGGTTAGGTTTTTGTTTGAAGCCTGTGGATAATTTTAGAAGACTGAAAATGTACTGACCTATGCTATGTCTGCTGGACCAACCATTTCTCCTCTAATTAATGCATAGTGTCCAAAAGAAGAACAATAAATAGACTTCAAGGCATAACTTCTTGTTCTACTGTCCAGCCTTTGTTGCTTTTTTCTTTGAGATGATTATACCAAACATCAACCGTAGAGACAGTATAGACAGGTCTCACTACACTCATCATTATCTATTCCTAAACTTCCAGTGGCAGTCAATGGGACAGAGGAAACCTTAAGCAGGAATTTGTGCAAATACGCTAAACCCAGAATTGAATAGTATGTGATGTATAATACCTGGTGTGGGTTTGTTTATCAGTTTCCAAGACAACAGTTTAGGTTTTGGTACCAAGAGCAAGTAGAATTAATAATTTTAGAAATGTGAGAAGTGAAATGTCTATCTTAACACTATGTCAACTTAGACAAAATGAGCAATTGTTATAAAAATCATGGAGCTATGTCTCTTTTTGTACTATTTGCTAAATGGAGACCATAATGCGATGGTAGATATGTGTTTGACTTTCTATGGGTTTTACTTAATAATAGCACAGGAGACATAAAAACTCAGCAATTCTAACTATGGAAATTCCCTCTTTAGCTACTTTTATGATTATCAAATCATACAAAAACACTTTCTTACATAAAGAGACCTGGTTCACAAGTGGAAAACATCTTCTTAATAGCAAAAAATAATAAACTTTGTAAGTTATGAAAATTATTACTACCACAACAGTAACAAAAATAAATTCTCTCAGACAGTATTAGATAATTAGGTATTATAAACATGAAGGAAAACCAATAAACCAATATAAACAAAAATGACAACTTAACATAAAGTTTGTTTCTGATGGAAAAAATCTATTTCTATATATACATTGCTATTAAATATAACAGTGTTAATTATTATTTCAAAATCATAAAGAGTCAAGGATTATTATTACATAAAACACAAAAACCCACTTGAAACTGCATGTATGAGTTCCAACAGTGACACAAAGGGTTAAAGCTTTCAGTCATAAATTCAGATCACTGTCATCACATACCTCTGTTCTCGGTAGTTTCTGTTCACAGACAGAAGAAAAGAAAACAACAACAACAAAGTATTAGTTACCTATAGAAGCACGTGAGCAGAGCGTTAAAACACAAAACCCCCAGCTTTCCTGAGCCATCCTCCCCCAGCATTCCCTGAACCATCGTCCCTAGAGAAATTTGAACTGTAAGGTTAAAATCAGGAACATGCATAGAATTTCACTTTATCATAAGGAGAGATGACACCAAAGTGACAATATTGCCAAACAATTACCATTTTAATTTTGCCTGGATGCATGTACCTATACTTTGTGGAGGCCTAGTGCTCTGGAGGCCAGAAGACATTAGTTAGACCTCCAGAACTGGGATGTAGATGGTTATGTAGGTGCTTGTACCAAACCTGGATCTTTTGCAAAAGCATCAAGCACTGTCACGTCTCCAGCCTAACTGCCCATTTTAAAAGGCACAAGCTAGGTTGTAAGAATTAAAGAGTAACTGTTTTCTCACTATCAGTTTCACTGCACCAAATACCTAATAATGATCTAGAGGCAATCTTACTGTTTTTCAGTTTTTATTTATCTATTTTTACTTTATAAGTATGGGTGTTTTGCCTGCATGTATGTCTGTGCAGCATGTATATGCTCACGGAAGCTAGAAGAGAGTGTCTGATTCCCCACAACTAAGGTTAAAACTGGGCTCTCTGGAAGATCAGCTAGTAAGTAGTCTTAACCACTAAGCAATCTCTCCAGCCCTGCCAATTCTATTTTAAATATAGGCTTTCATATAAATAGGAGATATGGGTAGATAAAGATAGATTATATAGATACAGATATATGATAAATTAACAGATACAGATGAGTGAATACTAATTTCAAATAGCAAAAATAATTCATTTAATTACACAAATTAACTATATTTCATAGAAATAAGTCCTACCTTTTTCCTATTGAAATATAAACATCCAACTATAGCAACTATAGTTCACTCTAAGAAGCTCACGTACGAGAACGTACCAGCACTTCAGAGTGCTATATTCATCATGTATGGTCAACAAAAATATATTAAAATAAAGCTTGTCCTTTATAGGTATTAATAACATCTTATTCAAGCTTCATATTGGATGCATTTGCTCACAGTTTAATTTCTAGCTTTGACTTGACCATGAACTATAATAAACTTATATGATGTTCATATAAACTAAACTTAAACAAAAATTCATTCAGAAGCATGTAATAATGTAGTAGCAGTAATTTTTTTTTCAAAAGTCACTGGCTTTCTGTCTTGATATAATTGAATGTTAATATTTTGAAGGCATATTAGAAAGTCAAATGACTAAGTCATTTGGTGTTCCACCCTTGACAATCAAGTACAGCATGGGCACCTTCCCTTACCACCAACCAAAGAGTGCACATGGTGGGACTCATGGCTCCAGCAGCATATGCATAGCAGAGGATAGCCTAGTTGGTCATCAATGGGAAGAGAAGCCGTTGGTCCTGTGAAGGTTCTATGCCCCAGTGTAGGGGAATGCCAGGGCCAGGAAGTGGGAGAGGGTGGGTTGGTGAGCAGGGGGCAGGGGAGGGAACAAGTTTTATTTTTTTTTCCAGAGGGGAAACCAGAAAAGGAGATATCATTTGAAATGTAAATAAAGAAAATATATAATTAAAAAAAAAGAAGGTATGGAGAAAATATTAGACTTATGCCAGGGGTAGGGGGAGGGAACAGGGTTTTTATTTTTTATTTTTTTTATTTTTTTCAGAGGGGAAACCAGGACAGGAGATACCATATGACATGTAAATAAAGAAAATATCTAATAAATAAATAAATAAATAGATAAATAAATAAAATTTTAAAAAAGAAAATATTTAATAAACAAAACAAAACAAAACAAAGAAAGAAAAAAAGAATGAATTGGAAAATGGTTTTGCCAGGCCACAGTTTTTTAACTTTAAATAGAATTTTAAAATTGTTTTCATAGTTTAATTCCTCCACTAAAATTGTCTTCATTCTTACTCTGTTTCCAAACATATTCTGATCTAGGTGTGGTGGTACACACCTTTAATCACAGTAAATAAAGAAAATATCTAATTAAAAAAAAAAAGAAGATATGGAGAAAACACTAGATTTATGCCAGGGGGAGGAGGGAGGGAACGGGGTTTTTTGTTTTGTTTTGTTTTGTTTTGTTTTGTTTTTCTTTTTTCCCCTTTTTTCAGAGGGGAAACTGGTAAAGGAG
>NW_022196901.1:4850164-4878733 GCF_008632895.1 Mastomys coucha
AGAATTAATTTGAAAATGGTTTTGCCAGGCCACAGTTTTTTGACTTCAAACAGAATTTTAAAAATTATTTTCATAGTTTAATTCCTCCACTAAAATTGTCTACATTCTTATTCTGTTTCCAAACATATTCTGAGCTAGGTGTAGTGGTATACACCTTTAATCTCAGTACTTAGGAGGCAAAAGCAGGTGGATCTCTGTGAGTTCAGTGTCAGTCCAGCCTATACAGTGAGTTCAAAGCTATCCAGGACTACAGAGTAAGACCCTGTCATAAAAATAAAATCAATAAATAAACAAACAAAAATCCAAATAAACATATTCGGAATAATTTTTAAAAACTCTAAAACTTTGATTTTAGGTTAAATTATTTCTAATACTTTATAAATAATTATTAGTATACCAATATATAGGGATACTTTAAAAATTGTAGAGATACTACAATATGAACAAGACCTCTTTTCTAAATCAAATTTTAAAATACATAAATTTAGAAATGCTAAAAAGATAAATGTAACTCCCCTGAAGAAAACAGGTAATTTCTACAGACAAAGATAATTTCATTAGCAATAGGCATGTTTTGGTTTCACCTTTTATGAACAATACTATTTTCCAGGATTACATAAATGAAATATCCACATATGTCAGTAAGTGGTAGAAACTCAACACACACTGGAATGACTTTTATGTAGCCAAGTAAAATTATTGAGCTATAACAAAACATCGGTGCTTGTGGTAGGCATTCGTATATGTGCCCTACATCAGAGAACTTGAAAGAGAACGTCCCAAGATAAAGCTCATGTGCTGTGGCATGAAGAAAGGCTTTTCTTTCAGACATCCATGTTTATAAGTGCCTAAATCACACTTGGCAAATGGTAGTGTACAAGATGCTCAAATGCATTTGGAATTGCTCACAACGGATCTAGTGCTAAGTATCAATTTGATCAGGGCAAAGCCTGCTCTGACCCTGTGTGCTCCTTTTCCAGACTATCCCATGCACAAGAACCATGCTACCTCATTATGCTATCTGGTTTAGTTAATATAGCCATCCATCAATGGCTTCTTAAATTTTAACATTGGCAGCATTCAAACCATAAAATAATTGCTCACCCTTTCAATAAAACCCTTGCAAGGCTTTAACTTTACAAATAATTGATACATTAACATTTAAAGGTGTCTCCTTTGATTCTACTGGTTTCCGACCACAGGAGATGACAGTCAAACTGCTTTCTATAAGATAGTATATGGCTGTGAATGTTTGACATATAATGACCCAAAGAGCAAAGATGACTTTACAAAAAAATATAAAGTAAATGTTAAATTTAAAATCAATTTGTGTGTGTATGTGTATGTGTGTGTGTGCTTGTGTAGTGTGTGTGTGTGTGTGTGTGTGTGTGTGTGTGCTGTGCATATGTGCATTGGAGGGCAAGAATTTTCAAAGGCCAGAGGGCATTGTCAAATCCCCTAAAGCTGGAGATACAAATGGTTTTAAGTCGCCTGATGTGGGTGGTGGGAACTGAAATCTCAAGAGCCGTATGTATTTTTAACTACTGATCTATCTCTATGGCCCCAAATCTAAGCTGTTTTAATCCTCAATTTAGTGATTTGAATTTGATCCAGGAAGGACTAATGCTATCAAATGAGGGTAGCCTCCAGATGTTGGGTTTTCCAAATGGAAAACCCCAGGGCTAGGACGCTGACTGGGACATTACCAGAGACAGCAAAATACAATATTAAGTCAAAATGTTGACGAGACCCATTTTAGCTTCAATCTGAATATCTACCAAAGCTTATGTATTAAATGCGTGGTCCTCATGCAGCATTGCTTAAAATTGGAGTATTTAGAAGGTAGTAAAATTATGGAAGTGCTGACATCATGAATGGGTTGATCCAATTTTGGATTCATAGTTCAGTAGATTTTGGGGTAGAGGGACTACTACAGTGATGAGCTCTTTCTTTAGTGAGCAGCTTTCCTCCACCACGTGTTCTCCACCATGATCTTCTGCATTGGCTCAAAGCAATGCGGTCAACTGACAGTGTGTAGGAGCCTGTGAAACCAACCACCTCTACTTCTTAAGCTCTTCCCTCAGGCATGTCCCCAGTAATGGAAACCTAACCCAAGAATTGAATGTTTACACTACATTTAAACCATAGCATTAAAATAGTTACTACAATACTAAAGAAAAACTTACATTTTAAGTCTTCAAAAGGGACATTTTATTCATTATTTATTTATTTACTTATTTATTATTGAAGTTCACAATTTCTTTTTCTTTTTTTGTTTTTTTTTAATTAGATATTTTCTTTATTTACATTTCAAATGATATCTCCTCTCCTGGTTACCCTCTGAAAAAATATCAAAAACTAAAACAAAAAATAAGCCCTATTTCCTCCCCCCCGCCCCCGCTCCCTGCTCACCAACCCGCTTCCTGGCCCTGGCATTCCCCTACACTAGAGCATAAACCTTCACAGGACCAAGAGCCTCTCCTCTCACTGATGACCAACTACAACATCCTCTGCCGCATATGCTGCTGGAGCCATTAGTTCCACTATGTGTACTCTTTGGTTGGTGGTTTAGTCCCTGGGAGCTCTGAGGGTACTGGTTAGTTCATATTGTTGTTCATCCTAAGAGGCTTCAAACCCTTCAGCTCCTTGGGACCTTTCTCTGGTTCCTTCACTGGGGACCCTGTACTCAGTCCAATGGATGGCTGTGAGTCTCTACTTCTATATTAGTCAGGTACTGTCAGAGCCTCTGAAGAGACAACTATAACAGGCTCCTGTCAGCCAGCACTTGCTGGCATCCACAATAGTGTCTGGGTTTGATGATTGAATATGGAAAGGATTCCCAGGTAGAGCAGTCTCTGGATTGTCCTTCTTTCAGTTTCTGCTCCATAGTTTGACTCTGCAACTCCTTAGATGGGTATTTTGTTCCCCCTTCTAAGAAGGAAGGAAGGAAGCATCCACACTTTTGTCTTCCTTCTTCTTGAGTTTCTTGTGGTTTGTGGATTGTATCTTGGGTATTCCAAGCTTTTGGGCTAGTATCCCCTTAGCAGTTGAGTGCATACCATGTGTGTTCTTTTGTGATTGGGTTACCTCCCTCAGGATGATATTCTCCAGATTCATCCACTTCCCTAAGAATTTCATAACTTTATTGTTTTTAATATTTGCGTAGTACTCCATTGTGTAGATGTACCACATTTTCTGTATCCATTCCTCTGTTGAGGGACATCTGGGTTGTTTCCAGTTTCTGGCTATTATAAATAAGGCTGCTATGAACATAGTGGAGCATGTGTCCTTATTACATGTTGGAGCATCTTTTGGGTATATGCCCAGAAGTGGTATAGCTGTGTCTTCTGGTAGTACTATGTCCGATTTCCGGAGGAGTGGCCAAACTGATTTCCAGAGTGGTTGTACCAGCTTGCAATCCTACCAGCAATGAAGGAGTGTTCCTCTTTCTTCACAACCTTGCCAGCATCTACTGTCACCTGAGTTTTTGATCTTAGCCATTCTGACTGGTGTGAGGTAGGACCTCATGGTTGTTTTGATTTGCATTTCCCTGATGACTAAGAATGTTGAACATTTCTTTAGGTGTTTCTCTGCCATTTGCGATTCCTCAGTTGAGAATTCTTTTTTAGCTCTGTATCCCATTTTTAATAGGGTTATTTGATTCTCTGGAGTCTAACTTCTTGAGTTCTTTGTATATATTGGATATTAGCCCTCTATTAGAGATAGAATTCGTAAAGATCTTTTCCCAATCTTTTGGTTGCCGTGTTGTCCTACTGACAGTGTCCTTTGACTTACAGAAGCTTTGCAACTTTATGAGGTCTCAAAAGGGAAATTCTAAATAGTAAATATAGAAATGTTTGAGAACATCTACTTAGCAAATATCTAAGGCTAAATATTCAAATGTAGTATGACTCTCAACTTTTAAAAATTGAAAGAAAAAAATCTATGCTGTTTTGAAGCTTAAGAAAAAGAAATTGAATTTTAGAAGTGAATCTCACAAGAGTATGTTCTTCACAAAAAGAAACTCATCTGTACTAATGGCTGTTAATGACACAAGGGCTTTGCCATTAATGTGATGCCCAGATATAGTAAGCATTCACTCACAAACAAGTCACTGTAAGGATCAGTCAGTCTAGAAGTACATCAGTCAGTACTTTCGGAATAGGAAAAGAGGTGTTAGAAATGTAAAATGTAATAATATATCATTACTTCTAACCACACCAAAGCTGGGTAAACACTGTCTCCCGGGCCAGACTGACTTTCAGTGCAAATACGAAAGTAATGATACACATCTTTCCAGTTAACATTTATTCAAAATATTTTATAATTACACTTTAAACATTTCTAAATACCTTCCTTCCTTCCTTCCTTCCTTCCTTCCTTCTTTCCTTTCTCTTTCTCTTTCTCTTTCTCTTTCTCTCTGTCTCTGTCTCTGTCTCTGTCTCTGTCTCTCTCTCTCTCTCTCTCTCTCTCTCTCTCTCTCTCTCTTGTGTATGTGCACCCACACACACACATTTCAGCACAGATACATAAGAAGGCTAGCAGATGGTGTCAGATCCCCTGGAAGTGGAGGTGTATGTGTTTAGGAGCCACCCAACACTGGTACTAGAAATTGAAAATGAGCCCTCTCCAAGAGCACTTGGGACTTTTACATACTGAGCCACCTCTCCAGCTCTTAATAAAAATTTACGGTACATATTGATAGTAATAATACTGAATATTTGACTTACTTATAACCCCAGGCAGTTATTCCTAATATGAGGGCCAGCACTAAAATGGTACCGGCAATTATTCCTATTATAATATTAGTGCCAGCAACACCTAGAAGGGAAGAAAAGAAGGAAGATCAGTGATATGACATTCTTTCAGTAATTTTCTTTTCTAGGACTGTAATCATGCTAACAATATCACCTGTTTTGTAAAAAGGGTTTGACATTTTTTACATCAAGACTTACCATGTCTGTCCACCTTTCTTGTCTTGGATTTTAAACAAGGATTGATAAACTTGAACGACTACTTCTAAATAATGTCTTTTGAAAAGCTACTGAGGTCTGTTCTATAAGAAACACCTCCAACTAACATGTATTATACTGTCCACCTCCCACTAACACTCCTTAGAGCCCACCCAGCTGTCTCCAACAGTACCCTATACCCTTGGCTTCATTATCCCTGGCCACAACTCATGGCAGGAGGCCATGCTAGCACCTGGAACCTCAGAAGCCATATGAGTACCCCAAAGGCCATGCCAATTCCTAGAACCCAGAATCCCAGAAGCAATACCAGTACCCCAAACCCCCGAAGTCATGTATGCTGCCAAAATCCAGTGGAGACACCCTACTGCACCTGAGGACTTCCTGGTAATCAGAACCACCGGTCACATAGGCCAGAAGACCAGAGAGGAAAGAGAAACCAAGGGGAAAACATCCATCAAAGATAAACTCAGAAATCAGCATGTCAACCTATAATTACCCCAAACCCAGATGCCTAGATGCCAGTATAAGAACACAATTAATAACAGCCAGGACAATATGTCCCCACTGGAGCCCTGGACATTCCAATTCAGCTCAAGCACAGCACAAGGAAATGACCTCAAAAAAATTTTTTTTTGAAGCTGATAGAGGTCCTTATAAAGGAAAAAAAAAATTATATCCATTTAAGAAGTTCAAGAAAGTTCACCTAACTGGGCTGCCTTGTCCTACAACACCCAGAGGAAACTCCATTTCCAGGTGCTCTAACAATCCCAGGATCATAGGATCAGAGGTGAGAAGGACACATCTGCCCCAATACCGGAAGTAACTGAGAACAGCGTGACCCAGGTACCCAGGAACTCCACCCAACCAGTGGCACAGGTTCCTTCTGGTCTGGGCTGGTGTCCTGAGCAGACCTTGGGCACGAACTCCATAGCCAGTCCCACAACACCCAGAAGAAGATCCACTTCCAGATGATCTCAGAATCACAGGATCACAGAGACAGCTGAACTCTGAGGAGTTATGACACAACCAGGATCACAGGAAGGGCAGGCTCGAGGCAGATATAGTGAGGGCAGGGAGCACGAGAGATAATCAGATGGCGGGAGGCAAGCTTAAGAACATAAGCAACAGAAACCAATGTTACTTGGCATCACCAGAACCCAAGCCTCCCACCATTGCAAGTGCTCAACACCACATAACACCAAAAAAGCAAGATTCAGACCTAAAATCACTTCTCATTATGATGACAGAGGACTTCAAGAAGGACATAAATAACTCCCTCAAAGAAATACAGGAGAACACACATAAACAGCTAGAAGCCCTTCAAGAGGAAACACCAAAATCCCTTAAAGAACTACAGGAAAACACAAACAGGTGAAGGAAATGAACTAAACCATCCAAGATCTAAAAATGAAAATAGAAACAACAAAGAAATTACAAAGGGAGACAATCCTGGAGATACAAAACCTAGGAAAGAGATCAGGAGTCACAGATGCAAGCATCACCAACAGAATACAAGAGATAGAAGAGAAAATCTCAGGTGCAGAAGATACTATAGAAAATAATGACACAACAGTCAAAGAAAATGCAAAAAGCAAAAAGCTCCTAACCCAGAACATCCAGGAAATCCAGAACACAATGAGAAAACCAAACCTAAGGATAGTGGGTATAGGAGAGAGTGAAGACTCCCAATTTAAAGGGCCAGTAAATATCTTCAACAAAATTATAGAAGAAAACTTCCCTAATCTAAAGAAAGAGCTGCCCATGAACATACAAGAAGCCTACAGAACTCCAAATAGATTGGACCAGAAAAGAAATTCCTCCTGTCACATAATAATCAAAACACTAAATGCACTAAACAAAGAAAGAATATTAAAAGCAGTAAGGGAAAAAAGGTTAAGTAACATATAAAAGCAGGCCTATCAGAATTATGGCAGACTTCTCTCCAGAGACTAGAAAAGCTAGAAGATCCTGGGCAGATGTCATACAGACCCTAAGAGAACACAAATACCAGCTCAGGCCACTATACCCAGAAAAACTGTCAATTACCATAGATGGAGAAAACAAGATATTCCATGACAAAACCAAATTTACACAATATCCTTCCATAAATTAAGCCCTTCAAAGGATAATAGATGGAAAACTCCAACACAAGGAGAGGAACTACACCCCAGAAGAAGCAAGAAGGTAATCTTTCAACAAACCCAAAAGAATATAGCCACGCAAACATAATTCCATCCCAAACAAAAATAATAGGAAGTAACAATCACTTTTCCTTAATATCTCTACTCATCAATGGCTCAATTCCCAATAAAAAGACATAGACTGACAGACTGGATATGGAAACAGGACCCAGCATTTTCCTGCATACAGGAACCCCACCTCAGTGACAAAGAAAGACACTACCTCAGAGTAAAAGGATGGAAAACAATTCTCCAAGCAAATGGTCCCAATAAACACACTGGATTAGTCAATTCTAATATCAAATAAAATTGCATCTCAACCTAAAGTTATCAAAAAAGATAAGGAAAGACACTTCATACTCATCAAAGGGAAAATCTACTAAGAACTCTCAATTGTGAACAACTATGCTCCAAATTCAAGGGCATCCACATCCATAAAAGAAACTTTGCTAAAGCTCAAAGCACAAATCACACCCCACACAATAATAATGGGAGACCTCAACACCACACTCTGCAATGGGTAGATCATGGAAACAGAAACTAAACAAAGACATAGTGAAACTAACAGAAGTTATGAACCACATTGATCTATAAGATATTTATAGAACATTTCATCCTAAAGCAAAAGAATATACCTTCTTCTCCACACCTCATGGTACCTACTCCAAAACTAACCATATAGTTGGTCTCAAAACAGGCCTTAACAGATACAAGAAGATTGAAATAATCCCATGCACTCTATCCGATCATCAAGGACTAAGGCTAGTCTTAAATACCAACAAAAACAACAGAAAGCACACATATACATGGAAGCTGAACAATGTTCTACTCAATGATAACTTGGTCAAGGAAGAAATAAACAATGAAATTAAAGGCTTTTTAGAATTTAATGAAAATGAAGACACATCATACCAAAACTTATGGGACACAATGAAAGCAGTGGTAAGAGGAAAACTCATAGCTCTAACTGCCTCCAAAAAGAAACTGGAGAGCGCTTATACTAGCTGCTTGACAGCAAACCTGAAAGGTCTAGAACAAAAAGAAGTAAATACACCCAAAGAAATAATCAGCCATCCATTGGACTGAGTACATGGTCCCCAATGAAGGAGCTAGAGAAAGGACCCAAGGAACTGAAGAGTTTGCAGCCCCTTAGGATGAACAACAATATGAACTAACTAGTACCCTCAGAGCTCCCAGGGACTAAACCACCAACCAAAGAGCACACATGGTGGGACTCATGGCTCCAGCAGCATATGTATAGCAGAGGATGGCCAAGTTGGTCATCAATGGGAGAAGAGGCCTTTGGCCCTGTGAAGGTTCTATGCCCCAGTGTAGGAGAATGCCAGGGCCAGTAAGCAGGAGTGGGTGGGGTGGTCAGCAGGGGGAGCTGGGAGGGAACAGGGGTTTGTTTTATTTTTTGGGTTTTTTTTTATTATTTTTTTTGGAGGGGAACCTGGGAAAGGAGATATTGTAAATAAAGAAAACATCTAATAAAAGATAAAAAATAAAAAATAAAAAAAGAAAGAAACAAATAATCAAACTCAGGGCTGAAATCAACCCAATAGAAACAAAAAGAACTATACAAAGAATCAACAAAACCAGGAGATGGTTCTTTGAGAAAATCAACAAGATAGATAAACCCTTGGCCAGACTAACCAGAGGTCACAGAGACAGAAGTGAAAAGGGAGACATAAAAATGAAGTATATTTTTAAATAATCATTCTATTTGTTGAATATTAACAGTTGAAAATACTAAAATCATATTCTACAAAAATCATGGAAATATTATTGATAATTTTTCTTATTGTGCTTGAAATTAGCATTTTCTTAATGTTTAACTTCAAAGAGTTTTTGCTATTTTGAAAATTTTAAAATATACTTACTGATAAAATAATTTCTCTCCTAGAAACACTGATAATCTTTTTAAGTAAACTGATTTTTAAACAATGTACATAGATATATAATGTGTTTTAAATACTCTCTCACTATCTCAGGTGGTATCATATAAGGGCTTTTGAATATATTTCCTAATGATTCATTTTTAATACTTCACGTTCTTTTACTATGCTTAATTCCCAAAGAATATTTTGTATGTTTTGAAACAATTTAGTATTCAACATTAGATGTAGGACTCTCAGTTATGGATAGTATTAAATATTTATTAATGATATTTTTAGGGTATGAAAGGATATGAATACAAAAGTTGAACAAATTCTTATGTATTACTTGATTCTCAAAATACTTAATATTATTAATATGTTTGATGTATAAAATGCATTTAAATAATAAAAAATTAAGAAAAAATATTTTTAAAAAATAAGTAAAAAAAAAAAACAAAAGAACTCCATCTCAAAAAGTGAGAAAATATTTTTAACAAAGTCATATAAGGAAATTGTCATACCCTAAGAAGCACATGCCTATAAAGGTTTATACCTTACAGAACACCAAATAATTTAGACCTGAAAAGAAAAGACCCCCACTTCCACATAATAATCAAAACACTAAATATACAGAACAAAGAAAAAATATTAAAAGCTGGAATGGGGGAAAGCCAAGTAACATATAAAGGCAGACCTATTAGAGTTACACCAGACTTTTTAATGGAGATTCTAAAAGCCAGAAGGTCCTGAAAGATGTCTTGCAGACTCTAAGAGACCATGGATGCCAGCCCAGACTTCTATATGTAGTAAAACTTTCAATTACTACAGATGGAGAAAACAAGATATTTCATGACAGAGACAAATTTAAACAGTATCCAGTATCTACCCACAAATTTAACTCTACGGAAAGTATTAGAAAAAAAATCAACCCAAGGAGATTAACTATACCTATGTAGACACAGTCAATAGATAATCTCATGCAGCAAAATCTGAAGAAGGAAAACACACACACACACACAACTACCACCACCACCAAAACAGTAGAAATTTACAATCATTTCTCATTAATACCTCTCAATATCAATGAACTGAATTCCCCAATAAAAAGACACAAAATGAGAATGGAAGCAGGATCCACCAATCTACTGCATATAAGAAACACCTCAACCAGCTATTGTCCTACAGAAAACGACTGAGGAGAACTTAGGACAAAGCAGGGAAATAATCCTGCACAAACATTTCTTCCATGGACAATTTTGTAAAGAGATTAAGAACTACCACACAGCCAGTCCAGCCAGCCTGAGGCACAGCCAGCAAAGCTCTCTCCCTGTGTTCTTGCATAGTGCTGCTGGAATCTTATCAACTAGTCAACACCAGGGACAACCGGATTGTTAAAGGACAGTGTAAAACCACACTGTCAGGGCAATATAGCACAATCAGAGCCCAGGTATTGTGCTACAATAAGCCCTGGATACCCTAACACAGCTGAAGTATAAAAGATCAGTTTTAATCCATTATTATAAAGATAAAAGAGGCCTTTGAGGAGGAAGTGGATCAAGTGGATCAAGGACCTCAACATAGAACTGGATACACTGAAACTGATAAATGACAGTGTGGGGAATAATCTTGAATGCATTCACACAGGAGACAGCTTCCTGAAGAGAATGCCAATAGGGCAGGTATTAAGATTGACAATTAGAGCCGGGCGGTGGTGGCTCACGCCTTTAATCCCAGCACTTGGGAGGCAGGGGCAGGTGGATTTCTGAGTTCGAGACCAGCCTGGTCTACAGAGTGAGTTCCAGGACAGCCAAGGCTATACAGAGAAACCCTGTCTCAAAAAACCAAGAAAAAAAAAAAAAGAAAGATTGACAATTAGTAAGTGGGATCTGGCAAAACTGAAGAGACAAAGGACACTGTCAATAGGAAAAAAAGCAGCCTACTGAATGGGCAAATAGTTTTACACATCTGACAAAGTACTAATTTCCAAAATGCTCAAGAAACTAAACATCAACAATCCAAATAAGCCAATTAAAAAATGGGGTACAGATCTAAATAGAGATTTCTCTTTGGAGGAATCTCAAATGGCTGAGAAACATCTTTAATATGTTCAACATCTTAGCCATTGGGAAATACAAATCAAAACTATTTTGAAACTTTGTTTTACATCTGTCAGGATGGCTAAGATCAATAACACAAGCGACAGCTCATGCTGGTGAGGATGTGGAGCAAGTAGAACACTCCTCCATTGCTGGTGGTAGTGTAAACTTGTACAGCCATGTGGGAAATCAATATGGCAATTTCTCAGAAAAACTGTGAATCAGTCTACCTCAAGACCCAGCTATATCACTCCAGGGCATATACCCAAAGGATGCTACATCCTACCACAAGGACACCTATGTCCCTAACAGCTTAGTTCATAACAGTCAGAATCTGGAATCCACCTAGATGTACCTCAACCAAAGAATGGATAAAGAAAATCTGGTACATTTATACAGTACAGTATTACTCAGCAGTTAAAAAAAAAAATAACATCATGAAATTTGCAGGCAAATGGATAGAACCAGAAATGATCATCCTGAGTGAAGTAGCCCAGACCCAGAAAGACATATATGGTATGTATACTCAGTTTTAAGTGGCTATGAGCTATAAAGTAAAGGATAATCATGCTACAATCCACACTCAGAGAGGCTAAGTAAGAATGAATACTCAAGGGGGGAGGCATGAGTGACCCTGGAAGAAGAAATAGAGTATGTATAAGAGATGTACTGAGGTCAAGTGGGGACAAGAACAGGAGGATCAGGGTGGGGGAGGATGGAGGGAGAGAGTTCTTGGAGAGACAATAGGAACTGCAGGGAATTTTGAAGGTGAGGTAGAAACCTAGTGCAATGTAAACTTCCAGGAATCTACGAGGTTGACCCTAGCTAAGACACCTAGTAATGGGGGTACAGAAGCCTGAACCGGCCATCCCCTGTAACCAGGCTTATTAAGATACCAACACCCACAAAACCTTTGACCTATAATTTGATCCGGTCTGCAAGGTATGCAGGACTTAAGGTGGCTCAGAAATTATGGGAACGGCCAACCATTGACTGGTCCAGCTTGAGACTCATGCCACAAGAGGAAGCCGACTCCTGACACTGCCTGGAGAGACAGGACCCAGAGGCTGAATAGCCCAGAGACCTTGGAGAGAATCAAATATGACTGGCAAAAAAAGTCAATGAAATGATGCTTAATAATATTTTACTATACTCATAGATGAGGGCCTAGTCCAATTGTCATCAGAGACGCTTCACCTAGCAACTGATAGAGTCATGATATAATAATATGTGAGAAAATAAAAAAAATTAATTAAAAGGAGAAGAAAAGTCACTGTGCTCCAGGTACTATGAATACTTGCATTCACATTGACTTTTGGAGCAACTGCCATGTGACCATTTACCACTGCAGTCTGAGGACATCAAGAATGAGATGATGTAGTTGTTTCAGAAAAATTTTATCTCTAAAGTATGAGCTTTTTAACAGCCTTTGCTTGGTTTCCTCTTCTATTCTTGGGCCAATCATGATCTTAGAATGTCATGTCTGACCTATGTCTTCGGTCTTACCACCTTGGCAAAGGACATTGTTTCTATGCTTCTCAAAGTTAAGATTATAGAAATGGGACTCTATAATGAATCATATTTTTAAAAACTTGTTTAAAAAACAACTCTTTTAAAAACTTATTCAGGTCAAAAATATATAATTATCTATTTAAATTGAATATTTTATGTGCACAAGTGTTTTGCCTGGTGTCAGCTGAGGGAAGAAGAAAGAGTCAGATCTCCTGGAAGTTGAGTTAATGGATAGTTAAAATCTATCATGTGGGTCCTGGGAAATGAACCTCTGTTTGCAAGAGCAACGGGTGTTTAATCTCTGAAACAACATTCTACTCTGTTATACGTAAAAGAAATGTTAGAAAATAAAGTCACAATGTAAAAAGGCATAGGAGAAGACTGAGAACTCAGTGGAACGAGGGGTTCTGAGAGTGAAAGCAGGGTAAGAAAGGGTGAGAAGGGCGAGCGGGACGGGGATATATCGTTTACATGTGTGAAACTGTTGAAGACTGAATTTAAAATGCTAGGGTTTGCTCACAGCCTTGGGTAATTATAACGCTTGACATTTTTTTGAAGTAGGACAGAATAAGACAAAGTCAGTAATCTAAATTATACTCAGTATGACAAATCTTTATAATGTAATCAGTATGACTGGTTTCATGAGGTAGACCTCACTCGCTATGTAGATACCATTCATTATTGAGTGATGACATAAAAAAAAGCCCTCAAATACAAATGTCCATTGAGAAAGTGGCTCTCTCATTGTATATAATATGACATAGTTACCAGTTGATACCTACCATTGCCAGACAGGGTGATGCCAGTCTTTGCATCATCGTTGTGAGGAAAGTGGGTGCCACAGTCGGCACCTGTCCAGTGCCTGTTGCATACACACTTGAGCTCATTGCTGCAAACCTGAAATCCAAAGGAGAGCCGGCAGAAACATCAGTTCTCTGCTACAGAGAAGCAAATGCATGCTGACTCCTAATTAGTATGCATAGAACCTGATCATCCTGAGATAGGATTTGTGCTTCAGATTCCAAGCCAAGATCCTCTGCTTTAACTGGATAATACAACCAGTTCAGGCAAAGATTCTGTAATGCCAGCAAAAATAACGTCATAGAACTCACTAACAGAAAAAAAAAATCTAAACAACTGCTAGGAAGGAATTTTAATGAGAATGAGAAAGCTGGATCTATTCATGGGGGGCTCACCTGTGGAGGACAAGTGTTTGACCCATAACTTAAATAAGACCTGTGAGAACAGAATTAACATGTCTAAACCAACCACCACTCTTTCTGATCATCCACGAATGGCACTTCCCCTGATGACTTCATTACTTTCAGGTTTTAAACTCAGCTGTCATCTCTGGTATGGTTTCAACAAGCATATATATGGTCAGTGCTGATTCATCTCTACCCAGAGGACCTAAGTCGTTAAATGCTATATTTAACTATATATCTAAATAAGTAATGAATGGCAGCTCACTCTTCCTTCTTTACTCCCCATTAAAAAAAAAAATTCCACTGTAGTTTGCTAAAATTCATTGCCTAAATCACATGCAGGAAACCTATCATTATACTGTATGGCACCCTATTAGAATAAGAAAAGAAGAAAGAAGAATTTGAATAGGAAAATTACTAGTTTTCTTATTCTCAGACTTTCTTGATTATATAACAAAAATATTCAAGTTGCTTTGATCAAGTTAGTGTTCACATATCAATAAGAAACACAGATAGTCAAATGGTCTATGATTAAGGAAAGGTTAAAGGATTGTATCTACTTTTGTAACATGGAGAAACGGCTTTCTCTGGTGAGGTTCTTCTGACACTTACTCCATTTCCTGAGCACACAGTGCCTGCTTTACTACTGGAGCAAGTGCTGAAGTTGAAGGAAGCCACAGGAAGACATCTGTGTTCCAAGCACATCATTTGAGGGCCACAGGGCGTCCCATCTTCCACATAACCGAGATCCACGTCTTCTTCAAGCTTAACATGCCCTCCACTAAAAAGAAATTGTGTGCAGAAAGAAAATGGGGCTCTGTTAATTCATACTCATCTGAGTTTAAAACTAAAAGTAGGCAATATCGCTTCTCCAGACTTCTGTTTATTTTTTGTTAAAAACCAGTAGTCAAAGGATATTTAAATTCTTGTTCTTCTGTTTCATTGAGATAGAATTTGAAGTAGCCCAGACTAGCATTGAATTTTTTTTTAAGATTTATTTATTTATTATATGTAAGTACACTGTATCTGTCTTCAGACACACCAGAAGAGGGCGTCAGATCTCATTACAGATGGTTGTGAGCCACCGTGTGGTTGCTGAGATTTGAACTCAGGACCTCCAGAAGAGCAGTCAGTGCTCTTAATGGTTGAGTCATCTCTCCAGCCCACATTGAATTCTTAATATAAACAAAACTGGCTTGAACTTTTGTTGTTCTGGTCTCCATCTCCCATATGCTGGTACCAAAGGCCTACATCACCACACCCAGAAGTACCTTTAAGTGTGGAAAGCAATGGAAACTTTTGATCCAATTCTTCTATGAGGTAAGTATAATATTTAGAATTTTAACAAAATTATTACAGTAAGGTCAGAACAGAACTAATCCTATTATCTTTCCTTGGATACTATGTGCAAGTCCAATTGGTTTCACTAAATAGGCTTCAGAATTTCAAATGTATCACAAATAAGAATCAGAATTGGATTTGATTTATACTGTTCCCAAGTGTTGTATATATACAAATTCTATTTGGTAATGACTCAACCACTGTATTCACTGCTCAGCAGAGCATGATCAAATGCTTTCCCTTAGAATGTAAAAAATAGTAACAAAGGTTGAAAGTGTATATTCACAACTAATATTTTCATTTGATACCTTGCCAATGCTAGTTCAAAATTTTCCATACTAATTTTTATCAAAATCATTTGTAATGTGGAACAAGATACAGGAACTGGTATTTTGTGCCTAGGTATGTTTATGCACATGCGTGTCTGTATATGCATGTGTACATGTGTAGAGGCCAGGAGTCATCACGGATCTCAGAGTGTATTTCTTGATTGTCCTTCCCCTTCTGACTTGGGAAGGGGTGACCACACTAATCATGGAACTCACCGACTCAGCTAGACTGACTGGCTGGCTGGCATCTCAAGGACCCTCTCTGTCTGCCCCTAGCAGCACCAGGAGGTAGAGGTGTGAACTGATGTCTTCAAGTTTTAACATGGGACTCAGGTCCTCATGTTTAAATAGGAAGCACTTTACCAACTGAGTCATTTTCCTTGCATTAAATAGATTGGTTTCTTTTTTTATTAAAGATTTATTTATTATATGTAAGTACACTGTAGCTGTCTTCTGACACACCAGAAGAGGGTGTCAGATCTCATTATGGATGGTTGTGAACCACCATGTGGTTGCTGGGATTTGAACTCAGGACCTTCAGAAGAGCAGTCAGTGCTCTTAACCACTGAGCCATCTCTTTAGCCCTATATTGGTTTCTTAAATGAAATATCCCCACCTTACATCCATCCTAGGAGAGAACCACTTTCTTTATACTATTGATTCTTTGTTATTTTTGTGTCTCAAAACATCTAAATTATACTAATAATTTTTTATTTTTCAACTGTAGGTATTATCAATTAATTTCTGTATATGCCATAAGAGAACTTATTTCTGATTTCCCTTGATACACAATTTCTCCTTTACTGAAAGGTCATCATAAACTTTATTTAATCAATAACAAACTTATACACTATTAGAACTATGTAAATGCTGGTTGTTGAATGAAACAATAGCTTTCAATTTCTGAGTTGCTTTTGTTTTAACTTAGATTATTCTTTTATTTGTTGGCTGTTTATCTGTCTACGTTCCTGTGCATTTACCATCTTTAATACAAAATTAATTCAGTCTGGCTGTTAATCCCCATTGATAATACAGTTGAGCCTCAGCTCATCTACAGTGGACATCTCTCCTAGAGTCCCCCAGCTCGTTCTTGTGTGTTCTGGCTTTGCCTTGTACCTGGCATAGAGCTGTAAACCCTGGGCTTGTTTCACTATCAGCTCCATTAGGATACGGTCTCTCAGTGGAAGACTCTGCCTCCTCTATACCTTGCCATCCTTTTCCTTTGTTTAACCTTCATCTTTATGGGATGCAGTTGTTTCATTGACTTTTTGAAGACAGGTGTAGAAAAATACATCTTGGAGAAATTTGCATGCTAAAACGTCATTTTATAATCTCAAGGTATATCTGATATTTTTAAGGCAGGATCTTGTTATGCAGTCCAGTCTTATCTGGAAATCATCATCCTCCTGTCTCGGCCTCTAAGTACTGGGATTAGAGGTGTGCTCAAGGAGGCCCTGGTCTGTGTCTGAGAGATAATTGTAATTTACAAATATTTTTTCCAGTGTCTTCTGTTTCCCTAGACTCTGGGTGATAAACTGTAAGGTACTCTAGACTCTGGTTCTTGAGCCTCTTCTGTGGAAACTTGATGACTCTCTTCGCTGTCCTACAGTGCTTCCATAGTGAAGTTCACATCTGTCTCTGGTGTCACTCATGAACAATTTCTTCCTTACTATCTCTCTGTTCTTCTTTATTTCTATTCTAATTATGGAGTTCTTTCTTGTTGTTCAGTTTCTTTACTTTTTTATTGTCCAACTTCCAGGGAGACAATTTCAACCACTAAGGTTCACTTCCAAAAGAACCTTTTTCATGATCTGATTAATTAAAGTAGAACATTATTTTTTTCATTTTGTGATAAAAAGTCTCTTGGGTTTTTCTGTTTACTCTGGTTTTCCACATTAGAGATTTCCTTTGTATGCCAGTCAATAATAACCCTATGTAGAAGTCTCCATCTTCTCACTAAGAAGAAAATGCAGGCAAAACCCTGAAGGTTTTACTGAGAAATTAAACATAATTCCAGCAACCACATAACAATCCCCATGTGTCACTCTTAACTACTTTTCACTTTTCTATTACAATTTATGTAATCACATTTATGAACTAGATTTAAGTACAGATTATGAACATACATATACCCTGGAAACAGTAGTGGTTCTAGCTGTAGGAAGTTAAGTGACTAATGCAATCACAGAATGGTTAGATGATTACCTGCAGTTTAATGTTCTTCCTTGCTGCACAACTAATGTGGATGTGATTTCGCCATCAAGCTCTCCAAGCCTTGGGATATTGCCGATATTTGTGCACAGAAGGTAACCACAAAGCACATCCCTGTGTTAAAAGAGTCCCAGTTATTGACTTGATCTCTTCCCCAAAGACAAAACGAAGCTCACACTTGGAAGTGGTGCTTCTCTCTTGTTGGTATGCATTATCCATCAGCAATATTACTTATGAGTATGCTAAGCAAAATAAAATAAACGAATATTGGGTCAACTCCAGGTCTCAAAATCAACTTCTCTAAAACTCCAACTGGTGATCTAAAATCCTAATAGTTCCCAAGATTATTGGTTAAAGAAAGTTATCCATCAAATATACCTTTTTATCAAAATGATTTATCTACCACCAACTGCTGGAAATGATAAACTTGTTTAATGCTGGGTAACTTTGCCTGAATATTCTTCTGTAATATAGCTACTTCTACATCCTGCCTCCCAAAACCAAAGAGATTCCCAGTCACAAAGCCTCACTACCCTTCTAAACAAATCATATGCTCAGAAATTAACAGGTAAGTTGCTGTATTAAAAATATTGCTTTATATATTCTTTTGACAAACATTTTAGCCATTAATAGTGATAACATTTATATCTTATAAACACTAAGCTAGGTGGTGATGGTGCACGCTTCAATCTTAGGAGGCTGAGGCAGGTAGGTCTCTGTGAATTCAAGGCCAGCCTGGTCTACAGAGCAAGTTTCTGGACAGCCAGGACTATACTCAGAGAAATTCAACAAAACAAAACAAAACAAAATAAAATAAACAAACAACCAAAACTCACACTAATTAACATAGCAGCAAAATAACACATGGATATATCAGAATTTATATGATGAATAACATAGAAAAAAATGGAAATCTCTAATTATCACTAATATATAAAAGGTACATTCTCTAAAAGTATTTTAAACATAGAAATATATTTGAATACAAAGTTATATTCTATATATATGTATGTCTTATAAATGAAATATAGAAGAAATATTTAAACCCTTTTTAGTTTCATTTATGCACACTAATGTTTGTAATTTAAAATCTATAACAAAAGCCGAACATGATGTTTATCCTTACTGGATTCCACTCTGTAAGAAGACACAGCACATAAATAAGCATGTACAAAATAATGAAGTGAAGATATGGGCCATAAGAATAGCACAAGGTCTTTGTCTGTGAGAGTTCAGAGGGGAACTGAGAGAGCCAGTTAGGAAATAATATATAGAGTGGGCCTTGATGAGTGGATGAATTTCTCACTGGTGGTGGTACAGATGTAAACACTGCTTCTAAGGAATGAATAGTTCCAATAACTACATTAACTAACATAGGACAATGTACTATAGGTATTAAGAATAGTAAGGTTTTGTTGGGTATAGTAACCTGGGCTGGCATTTGTGTTCTCTTAGGGTCTCCATGACATCTGTCCAAGATCTTCTTGCTCTTGGAGTCTCTCCTGAGAAGTCTGGTATAATTCTGATAGGTCCTCCCTTACATGTTACTTGGCCTTCTTCCTTTACCAATTTTAATATTCTTTTTTGTTCTGTGTACTTAGTGTTTTGATTATTATGTGGCAGGAGGATTTTCTTTTCTGGTCCATTCTGTTTGGTGTACTATAGGCTTCTTGTACATTTATGGCCATTTCTTCCTTTATGTTAGGGAAGTTTTCTTCTATGATTTTGTTGAAGAAGTTTTCTGGCCCTTTGAATTGGGATTCTTCCCTCTCTTCTATGCCTATTATTCTTAGGTTTGGTCTTTTCATTGTGTCCTGAATTTCCTGGATGTGTTGGGTTGGAGATTTTGCAGTTATTTGGTTTTTGACTGTTGTGTCAATATCTTCTATGATATCTTTTACACCTAAGTTTTTCTCTTCTGTCTCTTGTATCTTGTTTGTGATGCTTGCTTCTGTAACTCCTGATCTGTTTTCTAGGCTTTACATCTCCAAGGTTGCCTCCATTTGTGACTTTATTGTTTCTATTTTTATTTTTAGATCCTGGGCAGGTTTGTTCAATTCCTTCCCCTGTTTGGTTGTGTTTTCCTGTATTTCTTTAAGAGATTTATGTGTTTCTTCTTTAAGGGCATCAACCTGTTTACCTGTGTTCTCCTGTATTTCTTTAAGGGAGTTATTTATGTCATGCTTAAAGTCCTGTATCATATTTATGAAATAGGATTTTAGATCAGAATCTTGTTTTTCAGGTGTATTAGGGTATCCAGGGCTTGCTATGGTGGGAGAAATGGGTTCTGATGGTGCCAAGTAGCATTGGTTTCTGTTGATTATGTTCTTGCACTTGCCTTTTGCCATGTGGTTATCTCTGGTGTTAACTGGCCTGTTGTCTCTTAACTGGAGCCTGTCCTTCCTTGCAGGCAGTTGGAGTTCTGTGAGCTGGGTTAGAACAGGCCCTCTGTGAGCCTGGTTATGAGAGACCTCCTGGGAGTCAGGCTGCCTCTGGGTGCATGGGGGCAGGGATGTGTGTGGCTAGAGTGTCCATTCTTCCTGGGGTGAAGTTGCAGACCTGAAGGAAGATGTGTTGCCTATAGGGCATATTGGTCCCATATCTGCTGAGCTTCATGGGAGTCCCATTTAGGGCAGTTATTGGGGTAGGGGTTCTCACCTGTGAGCTTGGTTATGACAGACCTCCTGGGAGTCAGGCTAACAGACTTGATACATAAACAGGACCCAGTATTTTTGCTGTATACAGGAAACACACCTCGGGGACAAATATAGATACTAACTCAGAGTAAAAGGCTGGGAAAAAAATTTCCAAGCAAATGGTCCCAAGAGACAAGCTGAAGTAGCCATTATAATATCCAATAAAATAGACTTTCAACCAAAATTAACAAAAGAGATGAGGAAGAATACTTAATACTCATCAAAGGAAAAAGTCACCAAAATGAACTTTTAATTCTGAATATCTATGCCATCCAGAGACTGCTCACCTTGGGATCCATCTCATCTATAAACACCAAACCCTAACACTACTGTTGATGCCAACCAAGATGTGCTTGCAGACAGGAGCCTGGTATGGCTGTTCTCTGAGAGATTCTGCCAGCACCTGACTAAGACAGATGCAGGTACTCACGGCCAACCATTAGGGTGAGTTGGGACCCTAATTGAAGAGTTAGGTGAAGGACTGAAGGAGCTGAAGGGCATTATAACCCCATAGGAAGAACAACAGTATCAACTAATTGGACACCTCAGAGCTCCTAGGGACTAAGTCACCAACCAGAGAGTATACATGGGCAGGTCTGTGGCTCCCACTACATATGTAGCAGAGGACGGCCTTATCTGACATCAGTGGGAAGGAAGGAGCTTGGTCCTGTGGAGGTTTGATACCCCAGAGAAGGGGGCTGCTAGAGTAGTGAGGCAGGAGTGGCTGCATGGATGGGAGAGCACCCTCATAGAGGCAAAAGGGAGGGAGGATGGGCTGGGGGGGTTTATGGAGAAGAGACCAGGAACGAACATTTGAAATGTAAGTAAATAAAATAATTTGAAAAATAATTAAATAAGGTAAAAAAATGAAAAAAAAAAAGAATAGTAAGGCTTGTAGAGTTTGGAAGAACAAAGAAGAAAAGACAAAAATGTGGTTTGGCATAAATCATAAAAGAGGTATAAAACTGGGTTCCTCCCCCAGACATACATTTTTTTTTCTTTTTTTGGGAGAGGATCTCCCTACATAGTCCTGGTCTGGAACTCATTGTGTAGACCCAGAGATCCATCTCCCTCTGCTTTCCAAATGCTAGGGTTAAAGGTGTGCACTCCTATGCCCAGCCTATGGTTTCATTTTATTTGTTAATTAAGACCACAGACTTTCAGCAAAAAAACTAAGAAAGCATTCTGATACCAGAATAGCAGATACTAATTCTTTCTCTAGTCCTAGCTCCATGCTCTTGGGCCCAGACGCTGATCTCACCTTGGTTTCTTCATCAGTGAAATGAGAGATTCTCATAATGTCAGACTGGAGAGCATGCTTTATTAAGCATCGCAGACAGGACCATCCCACGTGGAACGCATGCTTGGAAACTGAAGGACGAATGACCTCTAGGTTCTGTGAGCACTCACCGTTTGTTGCACTGTGTCCACGTGTCTTTGTCTTTCCCGCAGTTGCCCTTCTCGGTCCCCTCAATGTTCAGTTTCTCATAGCAGTACCTGTCAGATGCTGTCACTTCTGAAGCAGAAAAGAATTGTACATCGGTGATGGAGGTAACATGGGATGCTGCAGTAAGGAGCCGTGCTCACTCTAGTGTTAGCAATGACAAAAACAGAAATTGTACACACACAGAGCGTGGGTACATCTTCCATGGTATTTCTTACTTGAAATAGGAAAGCAAGTACATGTAGACCCAGGAGGGGAGTTAGACCGCAGACTGAGAGAATACTCCCCAGGATCTGGCACTATATAGGGGATGATACTAACCTTGATTACATATTTTAATCATAGCACCTGATGCGTAAGTTCTCAATCACAAACATTATTAATAAAAAGGGCAATACTACGCAAATACTATGCAGCGTAATTGGATTCAAAAAGAGCAGCATAACTTTTACCTTGCTTACTAATTCTTAACTGCTATAAGAAATACTTTCATTGTGCTTTGAGATCGACTTTTGTCTTTTCCGAAGCCAGTGTATCAGAGACACCTGCTAGAACTAAATGATTTTCCAGCCAGCCAGGATAAGCCTATCAATTCAGCAATTGGGAAATAGAGACAGGAGGATTAGGGGTTCAAGATCATCCTCTGTTCCACAGGAGATTCCAGGCTAGCCTAGGCTACATGAAATCCTATTTGAAAACAAACAAACAAACAAATAATAACAAAGGCTTTTATAAACTAATCAAATGCTGACTGGTGATACAATTATTGCTAATGCAAAAATCTGAAATGCTTCATGTTTCAAGACATTTCAAGAGCTATCAAGATACCACAAGTAGAAAACTCCATGACAATATCCTGAAGATATGACTCAGTGAGTAAGAGAATGTACTGTGCAAGCATGAGGACTTGGGTTTGAATCATGAACAAAGCCTAGAATGAGCATTCATGTGCCTATTATCCCAGAGTCATGGGGTAGGGGCAAGAGGATCACTAGGGCTTGGTAGATGTCAGCTTAGCTCCTGGTTCAGTGAGAGACCCTGTCTCAAGAGATTAAGATGGAGAGTGATAGGGGAAAACACCTGATATGATGCCCCCTTCTGACTTCTGTGAGTGCACAGACATGCACACCTGCTCATACACCACACCACACATATATATCACACACTCGCATACACATATATACTCACACTCATGTTAAATAAATAATTAAAAAAAAAGAAATGTCCATGTCCTGATATAATATAAAAAGTCTCAGTAAGAATGCAGGTGCATTAAGATTAAAAATATTATATAAAATTAACCTCATGATGTGTGTGTGTATGTGTGCATGTGTGAGACACAAATGAACTGCATGCTAGTTTGCATCTCATTATCTATAAACAAGTATTCCCTGACATAAAATTCCACAATCTTCATAATTCTAGGAAAAGGCATTTCAAACAATGGATACTCGAGCTGCACATATTAAACAATAGCTAATTACACTGCTAGTTTCTCACCTGTTTTGCTCAAACTGAAGAAACAAAAATAGTATCCCTTTATTTAGAGTACAAGCCTGCCTGACTAAATTTTCTCCTTATCTCAATGCTTCTCAAGACATTGAGAGAACATGTTCCCTTCCTAAAAGGATGGCAGCTACTGAATCTAATAAATCTAAGAACTATGATTCAGTTTATAGTTTTTGCTAGTACTGAATCTAATAAATCTAAGGACGATGATTCAGTTTATAGCTTTTGCTAGTACTAATTATCTTTCAAAAGAACTTCAAATAGCGCAGGCATGGTAGCACAAGCCTGTAATCACAGCACTTGGGCAGCTGAGGCAAGCTTACAAATTCAAGGTCTGACTGGCCAAGGTATATGGCTGGACTACACGATAACTCCCTACCTGAAAGAAAAAAAACTTTTTAAAGAGTTTAGACCAAAAAAATCTTCCAAAAATTTTGGCTATTAATTCTGGGAAAAATATTTAATACAAACTTTAAATACAAATTTAGATTTTGTAAATATAAATACTAATATTTAGATAAAAATGGTAAATATTCTCCTTTAAAACCCTGACAGATTTTGAAAAGAATAACATTAACATTTCTGTTCTTTATGGGTCACCTATAACTATGAAGGCCGGTTGGAGCTTAAAGAAGATAGTAGACAGGGGAAAAGCAACCCTAACATGCCTAGGTCTAAGGCAAGGATACCCTCCCTAAGACCATGTCCATCCCATATGGCTATACAAGGCCATGTGGGAGCTTTTGCTTAAGGGCATTCAGCTGAGGAGCTGCAAATCAAGACTGCTCTATTCTCCAAGCTGTGCACCAGGTGGGTCCATCTGCCTGGCAGCACAGACACCCACTGTCTCATCCACAGGCACTGTCAGCCAGCCAGAAACTGCGCAGCCACGACTGCTCAAAGAAGATGCCTTTCTCTAATTTCTAGAAAAGGGTTCCTACCCAATCTTGCAGTGGTGTTGAGAAGCTCCCAGTTATGAAATGGTCAACAATTTACTTCTAGCCCATGTATCCTTAGAAGAGTGTGCCAATGCCATGTGGAAAAAAACGATCAAGCCACGGGACTACTTACTTTGCCCCCAGATGTATTTGCATTGTCTATCTCTGGTTTTACACCTTCCTCCAAAGCAAATTCCCTAAAACAAGAAAATGAATACCCATCAGTAGTAAGGACATCTGCTACGCTACACAACAGGAAAAGGACATACAGTTGGGGAACACAGCACATGAGTGTTGTCATCTGAATTGATTGTGACCCATTCAAACTGATCCTTTTGAGATACAATTTTAGTATTTTTTTTTCATGCTGGCATCCATGGAAATTTTAGGTAAAAATGAGCGGCTTACCTGAGTACCATCACATGAGTATCCATCCATTTTATGCACATTGGGGGCACACTAAGAAAAAAAGAGCAAACTCTCATCCAAACTCAGACCAAACGTCAGGCTGATCCAATCCCATTAATGTTCTCATTTTATATAATCCTGCTTGATAATACATCAATTCCCTTAAACTATACATAAAAGGAGATGATTAAAAGGAAGCAAGAAGAAATATACTTAATGAGCATCCATTGAAAAATATGACATTTACCAGAAGCAAAAACTGATTGCACAGCTACAGAGAAAAGAATTTACTAGGTAAGAAAAGAACTTACTAGATGGCTTGGTAGCTAACATATGCATTAGCACATGCTTCATTCAGATACACTAGTTCCTAGAGAAGGAAATGGGGCTTAAGCCAAAAGGCAGGAACTGATCCCCATCAGAGAAGCCATAAGTTCACTTTCCTGCCTCTTACCCCAGAGAGCAGTATAGCCCTTTCACTTAAAGCCCTGGGAGAACAGGATATAGCAGAGAAAGCAAGGGCAGGAAGATGGAAATGAGACCAACTAAAATGAAATCATCTGAAAATCTACTATGGACTCTTGTTATTTTATAAGCAAACTTTTCAAATAAAAAGAATATTTTTTAAAAGAAAGAAAGAAATGGGGAGGATTCTGAAGAGGAAAAGGAAGACTCCAGTCTCCACTGATAATAACTTTGGGTAAGAATGCTACACTTCATCACATCATCTTTCCTTCAAGTAACTTAAGAATTATAAAGTACTCTGGTGAGCACACAATGAGCCATATACAGTTTATTACTCTGGTGAGAGAAAAACACAGATTATGCAGTCACTTGGGGAAGATGGCCAGTCTAAAAGGACAGGGGAAAGATGTGACAGAGAAACCACCCACATGCAGCCATCTCGCCTTTTCTATGATCTTGATGTTTAAGATACAAGTAAAAGGTAATTAGATGCTTTCCATTCTGGTTTATTGTCACAGAAACATTCTTACATCATAGGTGTGTGATTTCATAGAGAACATTTATAATGGATGTAACATGTTAAATGAAAGCAACAGAACAATCACCTGCAGTAACCTCTATCAAGGTGCGCTGTGTAACCTAACAACACAGCCCCTCTGTGAAACACAGATTTTGGATTTGAGATTATTTAACAATTCTTGCTTATTTATAATCACATTGACTTAGGAGTAATCATTGTCATTATTAATGTCATGAGAGCTTAGAAAACTCTGCTAATTGCATGGTAAAAAGGGGGAATACTGTTATATAAACATTTCCTTATATCCTTAAATCAATCTTTTTTACTGTTATATAGAACTTCTTAACCTTTCTTCTCTGGAAGCAAAGAAGAATGTTGGCAGTCCTTTCCCTGCCACACACATAGATTTCTATGGTACTGATAAATAAAACCAGCTCCCTACACAAAACATAAACTTCTCTACTAGCCTTGTGTTATCAGGTCACTGGGAAAGATGCCCATTGTGATGAGTGACCTTCCTGTTCCTTCTTCCCAGGTGTCTTTATTTGTTCGGCTGAAACACAGCCAAGTGTGTGGTTATGTTGTCTCTGTTTCTTGGTGACATCATGTGAGATTTGGCAAAGATGATAATTGAAAAAGATACTGGCCAACAATGATACAATGCAAGAGCTGGACCTTAATGACAGAACATGGTAGAATGGTTTGCCTGGCATGTACAAGACCTTGGTTCAATCCCCACTCTTGTACCCACATACACAGAGATTAGGGGCAGGGGAGAGGGAAGTGTGGTGTGACAGAGACAAGTGACATGTTGCCTGCTTCTATTTCTCTTGTGACATACCAAACATGTCCCCAGTTACCTTTAATTATCACAGGTAGAGTAATTATTGTAAGTTACCTGGCTTGAATTTCCTGAACATATTTCATGAATGTCACAGTCATTCACTGCCTCTCGGCACACGGTCCCCAGAGGCTGAAACTGAAAAGAACAACACTCCATATGCAAAACTGTGAAAACATTTACAAATCCTCTCATAGTCCCATATTAAAAGAAAAATGCAAACTCAAACTGTTTAAGAGGACAGCCTGTACAAACAGTTACCAACACACTGATGTTTTAATAACTGCAAAAGATCGTTTCTTGTAGGTGATGTAACTTCCGTAGTCACCACACGTAAGTGTCACAATATCCTGCTAAAACAGGGTAGAGGCTCAAGAGTGAGTTAGCCCAAGTTCTAGGAATTCCTGCCAAGCAGCCTTTGGATTTTGGGCTTGGTCCTTGTTTATGTCTTTATCTAATAGCTTTTGTTCCTGCTTCTTGCCTCCACCTGCTGAGAACTGAAAAGTTAAGTTTTGATCACATCCCAGGAATGCTGTTTTCCCCTGAGCTTTCTTTCCCACCCCCTGCCTCATCTCTACATATATTCAAATCTTAGTCTTCTACTCTTTTTCAGTTTTCTATCATTTGTGCCTCTGGCCGGGTCTCGTGGAGTCGCTTTCTTCATGCTACTTTGTTTCAAATGCTTCTTACAGGTGTGATGCTATGGAATCAACGTGGAGCCTCACTGGATTTACACACAGCAATTTAACTCATAAGCAGAGCAGGGACAGGAATAGGTCAAGTTATCAGAAGCTGCTTCCCATTTCACCCCTCTCCTCTCCAAAATGATGACCTTGGGGACTGGATTTTTCTATGCATTTGTCCTTCACTCATAAAAATACACACAGCATCCTGCTCTCCGACTCCCTCCTCATAGCCCTCTAGGTACCTGAGCCAAAATGAAAGAACATCTACTGAGAGTGCTTTCAGAGACCTCCTCAAAGGTTGCCTGAGAGAGAGAGCAATGGGTTGGAAACAAGAACCACCCCCAGGGCTGGAGGTCAGCAGCACAGCTGTGCCTCTCTCTGAGCCAGTCTCTGGAGGTTCCTGAGCAACCTTAGATCAAAGCAGCTCAACTGTTAAAATCAGGATGATGGAGCCTATTCCAAAAGTGTACTGGTGAGCCTTATCTAAAATAGAGGTATCAAGCAGAGGTGACTGTGCCCCAAAGGGGACATTTTACAACATCTAGAGACATTTTGGTTGTCATGACAGGAGCAGTTCTTATAGAAGCTAATGGGTAAACCCCACGGATGTTGCTAACATCCTATAAAGCACAAGGTACAACCTGATTACAAACAAACAGTATATCTTATTCTTATCCAGACCAGAATGTTGGTACCAGTCAGGAGATCTGGATTTAAGATGACATGAGTTAAAAGTGCTTAGCCCAAAGAGGAGATTTATCATGACAAGTTTTCTTTTTTTTTTTATTAGATGTTTTCTTATTTATAATATCTCCTTTCCCAGGTTCCCTTCCAAAAAAAAAAGAAAGAAAGAAAGAAAGAAAAAGAAAGAGAAAATAAAATAAGAAAATAATATAATAAAAAAAAAACTAAAACAATCTCCTGTTTCCTCCCCTCTCCCTCTCACCATCCCACCCCCTCCTGTTTACTGGCCCTGGCATTCCTCTATACTGGGGCATAGAACCTTCACAGGGCCAAGGTCCTCTCCTCCCACTGATGACCAACTTGGCCATCCTCTGCTATACATATGCTACTGGAGCCATGAGTCCCCCCATGTGTACTCTTTGGTTAGAGTTTTAGTCCCTGGGAGCTCTGAGGGTACTAGTTAGTTCATATTGTTGTTCCTCCTAAGGGGCTGCAAACCCTTCAGCTCCTTGGGTCCTTTCTCTAGCTCCTTCATTGGGGACCCTGTACTCAGTCCAATGGATGGCTGTGAATGTCTACTTCTGTATTAGTCAGGTACTATCAGAGCCTCTCAGGAGACAGCTATCTCAGGCTCCTGTCAGCCAGCACTTG